>NC_051176.1:253955488-254044874 GCF_013339695.2 Rhipicephalus sanguineus
TGACGCGCGCCTTGCAGGACCCAAATAATGTTTTCAACCAACCAACCAACCATGGCTGTGGCATTTATAGAAGAAGGTGTATTTCTGTGTTCGTTTTTTAACAGCGCGGTTTTCGAATGAATATTTTACCGTGTGTCACGGAAACGTCTTAATAAAGGTTTAACATCTGCGTTGTTTCTGCCAGCACTTTATTGCGCAACATACTCTGGACTGCCAGGGTATGATGAGTGCGTAAAATTCTGCTGCCACCACCGACGGACAAAAAACGTTTTCCTTTAAATTACATTCTGAAGCATTGCCGTGAAGATCTGACTACGTTCGAGAGACATATTCGTTTCGTCGATTTATTGTCCCCTGAGTAACGTGCCCGAAACAAATGAGCATTTTTCAAAAGCCGCAGAGATGCAGGCTTATTTTGGGATGCACTCCAACCAGCTCTCAAAAAAAGGCTTCGGCATAAATACTCATTCCACGCGATGTCTCGCGCCAACTATTTGCAGTGACTCACCGCTGGACATGTTTCTTCTCACTGAAATGCATAGACGGTGAAAGACGCGCATGTTCCAGAAAAACGCACAGCCAGTCACTTCCTCCACAGCCTACTTCAGTATAATATTCAGTCAACAAAATGATGTATATTAGCAAATAGAAATTCAGCCAAAATGGTATTTCGTATTGGTAAGGTGCTTATATTTACCTCCGAATATTCATTTGGAAAAGGCCGGTACCTCATGTATGTGCATTAAAAATGAGTTCTGAATTCTTTGTGGAAAATTCTTCAACTGGGGGTGTCGCTAGAGCAACGTTTTGAAAAGTGGCCTTCTTTCTTTAAGGCAGAAACTGCCTTGTACAATTACTTAGTGCTTCGCATTTGTGACGGCATCTCCATACGAGAAGAAAGGACATTTTAGTTGTCTAACTGTACTGAATCTGCGTGCGAGTGCATTTCACTTTCGAAAAAAAGTAAAGTATACTTGAGCTTTGCCTTCGAGAGTACAGTGCGATAGCGTTATCGGGCCCCGTGCGCATCGCCTTCTCAAACGATAGCCTCGTTTTGGTTCTCGGTGCATGCCTCAACCGTGCCGTAAGGTAACGAACGGCTGTGCGCGTAGCATTGGCCGTTTCAAAGTATCCTAGAATGCCTGCTGCAAGTGCAGTTGTTAAGTGCCCACTACGCCATAAAATTATGCATTTTGCGAATGAGCGGAGAGCCCACTGCGCGTTCGTGAGGCAACACGCGAACCTACAGCTGTTCACTTTGTTGGTGCTTTTGCTGCTGATGATGATTAAATACGTCTGAGCGCTTTGTAGTGGGTGCACGTTTAAAACACCCACTCGTTGCGCAATTCACATGTTTTGATGCCTCGCGCGATTCTGCGCTTCTGCCTCGCAATATTACAAGCGTTAAGGAGACTCATTCCACCACATGACATTCACATAATGTGGTTTTCCGAACCAGTTTCAAGAAAATTTTGGCAGATCCCACGTACCGTGGGAATCGATGTTATGCGAAGCATGCGCGGGACGGTGACTGCGGCGTAATTTTTCACATTAAGCGAAACGTTACGGAAGGACGCTAGAGAAATGTGGAAGTGGTATGCGCACACTCATATATTGAAGAGTTGCATATGTATTATATAACCAGTTGTTTACGGTGCGTGACGATGCCAACAGCAAACATGGGTGTTAACAACACCGACATGGTAAGCTGATATGTAGTGCTTATATTCTTCAATACTGGATAGCACGAATCCGAACAGTCCAAAGAAGAAACACAGGTGCGCAGGACAGGCGTTACTCGCAACTAAGCTTGATTCAGAAAGTTTCCTAGATATATACACAGCCGAGTGCACACGCGCAGGCGCACTGCACGTACGTACAGTCACAGTTACAGTTTGTATGCTTATACGTGTCCGTTATGGCGGAGAACGCAATCGCGTTTCACGACCCCTTGTGTATGCGCAGAGGGGTTCTTGACAGTTCTTGAACAAGGTCATCATCACCGTGATCAGTCAGCACCAGCAGCTGGACCGGACGTGTTAATCGGATTCGTTCGTGATCGCGGCTGTGAGGAGTCTAAGTGTAGTGCAGCTGGTGGAAATCCTGGATCCCTCTTACGATGAAATGACCTATGATGCCTGCTGTCGTGGACGTGGCAGCGAGGTCTTTTGACGCCCTCTCCAAGCCGTCTTTCACGTAGTATAAGGACCAAGTGTTGTTGGTTCTTTATATGTCAATGTAGAAGTCACCGGTAATGATGAGAGGCCTGGTTCTCTCAGCAGATTTATTGTAGGAAGCATTGACCCCAGTTTATGCGTAATCTACGTAATCCACGTTGCGGACCACGTGGACGAGTGGATGGTAGTTGAGCGTCTTCCAGGGGTGTTCTGTCTTCAGCTTCTCAACTCCCCTTGAGCCCGCCGCGGTAGTGTAGCAGTTACGGTGCTCGGCTGTTGACCCAAAGGTCGCGGGTTCGATCCCGGCCACGGCGGTGGCATTTCGATGGAGGCAAAATGCTAGATGCTCGTGTACTGCGCGATCTCGGTACACGTTAACGAATACCCGATGGTCAACATTTCCGGAGCCTTTCTTTCTCTACGGCGTCTCTCATAATCATATCGTGGTTTTGCGACATAAAACCGCAACAATTATTATTATTATCACTTTCCTTGTTTCTCAATGCGTGTGTTCGTGGTTACTGTGTTGGTTGGGACTCTGTATCACCTGTGGCACATGCCCGCATAATATGAACTCTGGTATACGGGTATGTTCCACACGTGACTGAAAGGAAGAGTTTCATGACGTACACGACAGGTATTTTGCGTTATTCGTGTCATGATCAGTGAGTCGTGTTCGTCATAGACTTGTCCCCTGCTATGCCAATTTTTGTATGTTACAAGTTATGGACACGACCAGGAGAGCGCCCAGACGTAGGCGGCTAGATAGATAGATAGATAGATGGAAAAGGTTGAAGTGCCTGAGGTTCTCTAAGAAATAGCGTCGCTCTGTGGTAGAACGCGTGCTTGTCACGCAGACGGCCTGGGTTTGATTTTCACTCGAGCCGGAAGATTTTTATTAATAGGCGCGTAGCCCCTCTTAGTCTAACCTTGTCACGCGTCAGGCGTAACCGGCAGTATCTCCCGAATAGTATAATAGATGGCGCTGTCTCATAGAAGTACATACAAACTGCAGTTGTGTGATGATATTCTAGATGGCGCTGTAAACAATCTGTGTCGTCATCACCATTTCTCGTCTCATTTCGTAGATGGCGTTAGTCCAATAGAAGTGTGTGCAATAGTGCGGTTGTGTGGATCGCCACTAGATGGTGGTGGAAGTGCCGATACTCTCCGATTGGCTGCTGCGCGGGCTGTGCCTGGGTGCGCGGGGAACGAGTGCCTCTCTCAGGCTCCTGGATCGTCGCCGTACGTGTCGGATTGTTGGTGGGCGAAGCGAGCGCGGCGCCTGGCGGATCCCTAGACGGTGCGCGCCAATGACGCCGCGGCGCAACGTGCACTGCGAGCAGCGGACCCCGAAAGGCGAGCCCGAGAAGCGGCGGCGAAGCGAGCGCGGCGCCTGGCAGACCTTGATGGTGCTCGTGCGCGGGAAGCGGCGACCAAGCGGCGCCAGCGGTCTCAGATTCAAGGAGCCGACGCGTGGTTCTAGCGGGAATTTCTCGCTCATTCGTTTGGCCACAGTTGCGACGTGTGTGATCGACTTTGGTTCAATAATAACCTCACCGCGGTTTCTGGCATCAGGAGCGATATCTTCACCGTACCTCACGTGTTTGCATGATGATGTTATCGGGCGAACCTCACGGAGGATTAACGGTATCACCATAACCTCCGGAGCTTCGCCCACCTCACCATCATTCACCTCGTGCATATGCTGTGATTTTTTAGTTTTATTTGCATCTTTCTTGACTTTTTGGTCACGGGCAAGATGAAGATTTTTCGCTCACAACTAACAACATCGTCACCGACGCCGACGTCGACACCGGAATTTCTGCGAAGCGAACTCTTTTAGGCTATCGCGTTAAACTCCATAACCGCTCCCTCCCATCGTGTTGTGCGTTTGCTTCTGAGGTTATCATCATCGGTTGGAACGTTCATAGAACGTGGGGTAACGTCTTCTCTGGCTTCAGCAACAGGAACGTCTGCTCAGCCCTATGCGAATTTCTCAATGAGACACGAAGAATTCCTTGTTAACTTATTCCTGAACAATATTTCGTACTCCAGACTTCCTTTCATTCATTCGTTCATTGTTTCTCATATTGTTGTATTATTATGCTCTTTATTCCATATCGACAAGTAATTCTTAAAATTTCGTTTATTCTTTCGGCAGTTGATTTATTCCTCATTCTTTATTAAAAAAATTAACCGCCGGTTTCATGGCCGATCCCCCGTAGTGGGTAAGAACCAACAAAAGGGAACAAGCAAGCAAGCAAACGAACGTGCTCGAAAAGAAGATGCCAGGACAGCCTATGGTCTACGCCTTTTGGATGGTTACGCGTGTTTGAACAGCCCGTTCACATGCGAGGAATACCGGCTCGAGCCCTCTAAAATATACAGCCAAGAGGAATTTCTCCAGGGTGGTTGACGACACGGCGTGGTCACAATTTCTGCGGCATCCTAGAACGTTTACGATGGCTCACGGCGAGGTGAGGCCCCTCGACACGCTCGATGAACTGCTGGCGTTCACGGACCCACAGCCGTGCATCGTGGAACGAATGCGTGAGGTAAATCGAGGTGATGGGCAGGCCCCGAGGGTCATGTTTTGTCACGACTTGATGGGCGGCTACCTCGAAGACCGGTGAGTGCGACGACCGCTAGACTTGCTAACTTGCGGACTGGCAAATTGTGATTAAGGGCAACGTGAAAATGGTTGCATAAACACGACTGAAATAATTTAGCTGTATCGGGAGAGATAGCGCAAGAACGTGTTTTCTGCCAAGATACGTTGGTTCGTTTATGGAGCTTAACGTCTCAAAGCGCCTCAGGCTATGAGAGATGTCGTAGTAATTGGCTCCGGATCATTTCGGCCCCCTGAGTTTCTCTAACATTCATTGACATGGCACAGTACGCGGGTTTTTAGCATGTTGCCTCCATGAAAATGCGACCGCTGTGGCTGGTGTCAAAACCGCGTGTTTTGGCTCAGCAGCCAAGCACCGTAACCACTTAGCCACTGCGCCGGCTTTGCCAAAATACACGACTATATAGTACTGTCGGTACAATCGCCGTAAAGTGATCGTCGGTGGGGTCAGCAGTAAGTAACATGGAAAAAGAAAGTGGCTAGGACACCGAATTTCCAAGAAATAATATAAATTGTCGCTTCGCTTTCCTACATTCCTTCTCTCTCTCTCTTAAAGATGTAGCTTTTGTGGCCTAAACAGGTTTCCAATAACAGGGGCGTAGCCAGAAATTTTTTTCGGGGGGGGGGGGTTCAACCATACTTTATGTATGTTCGTGCGTGCGTTTGTGTGTGCGCGTGTATATATCCGCAAGCAAAACTGAAAAATTTCGGGGGGGGGGTTGAACCCCCCAACCCCCACCCCCTGGCTACGCCCCTGTCCAATAAATTAGAAAGTTCATGCTCTAACAGAGCAGAAATGCACATTTAGAGCTTAAGCACATGTTCTCGGGACTTTTGTATACGAGTATGTTGCGAGGCCGACACTTCACAGCGAAATGTGCTATGCATTTCAATTCGATGAATTTTGCGCACTGTAGTTTCCATGACAGGTACACTTTGAACTTGAAAATTTAATGTCGAGACTTCCACTACAGGTTTGACATTAATCCGCATATCACCGTGAAGTCAAAGCTGACGATTCGGTTCAAATATAACGCCCTACCCTACCCCGTGCTATTCGATCGCTTGTAATGTGCAATATTAGTCCGAAAGAGCACTCGCTGTTCTGTGAAACCTACATCGCAAGCTTATGCAGATGCGTTGTAGATGGTTTCTATGCTTGACCATTTGCATGAGCAGCAGACTTCGTATATTAAAAAAACATTTTATTTATTTTTTTAACCGTGAAGCTGTTCTTAGTCGGCCCCTCGCCATGAGCCGTCTAACACTCAGCAGAGCTCGATAGTGTGGCACTAGCGAGGCAAGTAGAGAGTGGTGCTGGTAGAGAGAGAGGAACGCTAGTCACGTGGCTTTTCGGTGTGGCGAGAGTGAGGCTCGGTATGAAGGGGAAAGGATGCGCCTTGCCGAGAGTAGCGAGACTTTCTCGGAGGGAGAGGGTGTGAAGAGTCAGAGCCCTGGAGGTGGCGTTGGAAGAGTCGTACGCTGGCTCTAATGGGGAGACGGCGTACATGAAACGACGCCACGCCAAACTTCTGGCGCTGAGCCGTGTCCCCGCCTGGGAGACAGAAAACAGTGCGTCTTCATTGAGAGCCACTATTACTACGCCAAACTTCCTTGTCGACACGGACATGTCATGCACAGCAGCACCGTCTGCGACGCTGCTTGCGTTCCAGCGCAGCCTTGATAGTAACACGCGTTTTGGGGGAGCGGACGGGTCGAATGGTCCACGGCAACAACACCACGCGCGTTCCAGCGCGGCTGTGAAAGAACATATCGTCGCCCCATAGCTTATCCTAATGCCAAATTAATAGCAATGATACAAAGCAGAAAAACTTAGAAAAGACTTGCAAAAAACATGGAAAGGCAGTAGACTGACGAAGGGGCCATCAGCTTCGCTGTTTCGACGGCTTTTACGAAGTGGAGCTGGCTGTATTTTTTTGTGCCGCCTTTTAGTTTTTTACTGTAGTGAATCGGAGTCGGGTTCCCTGATACTGCTGTACTCCAGCCCCTTCCCCTCCCCATTTATTTTATCACGTGACATGTGAAATATGTAAAAATACGGCGAGTGTTCGTAATGCTGCCGTTTTCATTTGGAGCCAGGTTTATCAATGGGTGCGACAATCTCCATGGCTACCGGTTCCACCACTGGCAGCTAATCGACAGCTTCGTCTATTACGCCCACCACCTTGTTACGATCCCCCCTCCAGGCTGGATCTCGGCTGGCCACATACATGGCGTCAAGGTCTTGGGTGAGGCGCATGATATGCCGTTATGACTTGAGTGTGCCCTTTCAAGCGAAGCTTGCTAGCGAACCTCACTTGTTTTCGCGTGCCGTGGCTGTTGTTCCCTTGCGAAATGGGTTCCTGGCCGATCTCAAATAGATTGAGTAGCCAAACCACTGACACTTCTCTATTCGAACACAGCGATCGTATCAGCCAATGGTTAGGCCACCACCGCACGCATGCCTGCGCACCAACGCCAACTATATCTCCTCGGTCGTCTGCTCTTGGTCTAGGTGCGAGTTGGGGAAGAACTGCATCGTGACACTAACCAAAGTAAGCAGCTAAAGCTCTGCGATATTGTCTCAGCCCACGCTATATTTCACCCGTAGTGCCAAATAGAGAGAATAAGCTGGACTTCACAGGCCCACGGGTGGCGAGGGTAAGGGACCGCCACGGCGGAGAGCCATGAATGTCGTGCTAAGACAATATAGTGGGCACTCGATGAAGTAGCCTGGCATCTCAGGTGAGTTCTACCTGTCACGATGCCGGCAGCAGCATGGGCGCTGTCATGTAGGCCTCCAAAGGGATGTCGGGTGTCCCAGACAATGGGCAAGGAGCATGAGCTTGCCTCTCCAATCGCCTGAAAGAATAGTTGGGTTGAAAGAGGCATTACAGTGTTCGCCAACTAGAGATCTTAGAGAGACCAAGTGAAAGCGCAGCACAGTATAGTGTCGTTCTCAGTAAGAAGGACTGCGACATGTTGATATGTAGGCCTACGCACCAACATCCAGCCAGGATGACCATTTAGTTGAAGGCCTCTATGAAGACGTGGAATCGGCAATTAACAAGGTAAAGACACAGTATACTGTACTCATGGGCGACTTTAATGCGAAGGTAGGCAAGAAGCAGGCTGGAGACCATGCAGTGGGAGAGAACATAGCATCGGTTCCAGAAATGAGAGAGGGGAGTTATTAGTAGAGTTCGCTGAACATAATAATTTACGAATCTTGAATACCTTCTACCGAAGACGGGTGAACCGTAAGTGGGCGTGGAGGAGCCCTAACTGCGAGACTAAGAATGGAATAGACTTCATACTGTGTGCAGCGATGGCGTTGGTCTCATTTCTTTACAGTGCGCACACTCTGGCATCGTGCAGGATGTTGAAGTGGTTCGGAAGATACGATGCAGTGACTATAAGGTGGTAAGGTCTCGAATTCGCCTAGACTTGAGGAAGCAACGGAAGAAACTGATATGCAAGAAGCCAATTAACGAGCTAGCACTGCGAGGAACCGAGGAAACCGACCTTAGCGTCGACTCAATGAATGATAACCTGACGAGCATCGTTACGGAGTGTGCAGTGGAAGCCGGAGGTGCAGTCATAAGACAGGACACTGGCAACGAGACGAAAAACCTCATTAAGAAACGTCAAAGCAAGAAATCCTCAAAAACTACAGGCAAAACAGAACTGGTAGAGCTTTCGATGAGCATGAAATCCTCAAAAACTACAGGCAAAACAGAACTGGTAGAGCTTTCGATGTTAATCAATCGGCGTAAAGTAGCCCACATAAAAAGATATCACATGAAGAGATTTGAACGTTCTCTAAAGAACGGGCGCGGCATCAAACGGGGAAGGAGAACACTGGGCGCAGGCAAAAACCAGATGTATACACTAAGGGACAAGGAAGGCAGTCACTAACAATATGGATAGAATAGCTAAAGTAGCTGAGGAGTTATACAGAGATCTGTACAGTACCGGGACAACCAGGAGCATAATGTAAGTAGTAGTAGTCCAGACGAAGTGGACATCCCACCAGTGACGACGTGGAAAGTAAAGAAAGCCTCAGAGGGAGTGCAAAGAGGTAAAGCCACTTGTGAGGATCTGGTAACTTCAAATCTATTGAAAGATGGTAGACAGATTGTGTTAGAAAAACTGACCTCCCTGTATAAAATATCTCTTAACGGTGAGGGTCAGGAAAGTAGAACGGTAGGCCTGAAAATTAATATGCAGAAAATTAAGCTAATGTGCAGCACTTTCGGAAGAGAACAGCGCTTTGCGATAGGTAGCGAGACACTGGAATTTGTAAAGGAATACGTCTACTTAAGACACCTTAAGACACGTAGTAACCGCGGAGCCAAACCATGAGACTTGAAGTAACTAGGAGAATAAGGATGGGATAGAGCACATTCGGCAAGTACTCTCAAATCACGAATGGTAGTCTACAACTATTCCTCAAGAGGAAGGTATATAACAGCTGCATCTTACCGATACTCACCTACGGAGCAGAAACCTGGAGGCTTACAAAGAGGGTTCAACTGAAACTGAGGAGGACGCAGCGAGCAATGAAAAGAGAAATGATAGGTGTAACCTGAAGGGACAAGAAGAGAGCAGAGTGGGTCAGGGACCAAACGGGTGTTAAAGACATCTTAGTCGGAATGAAGAAGAAATGGACATGGGCAGGGTATGTAGACGTAGGCAAGATAACCGCTGGTCATTAAGGGTAACTGACTGGATTCGAAGAGATGGCAAACGCGTGAGGGGGAGACAGAAAATTAGGTGGGTAGATGAGATTATTAAGAAGTTTGTAGGTATAACGTGGCAGCAGAAAGCACAGGACCGGGTTGATTGGCGGAACATGGGAGAGGCTTTTGCGCTGCAGTGGGCGTAGTCAGGCTGATGATGACGATGTGAAGGTGTTGATAAACAACGTTTGCTGTTTGTAGATTGAAACAGGCCACTTTGGATCGTGGGATATCTTTATTTGTAGCCGATGATCGCCTGATTAGAAATGTCACTTAGGTCATGCTATCTCTCTCGTAAAAGGCATGTTCGCTGCACCGCATACCTCGCGAATGTTGTCGCCTACGTTAACAGGAACCAGGCACGTTCAGTCAGATCGCACGTGCGACACAGGAATGCGCTATACTCTTGCGAACTTAAGGACGCCAACACTGCCAGTTACCCTGGAACCACTCGTAACGCATGTACAGAGTAAAGAGCGCACGGACTACAGCTCAGTTCTGCTATCGAGCATTGCGCGCGTTCATCGTTGTCGATGAAAAGGCTGTCTGACCACTTCGGACCTAATTATTGAAGAATTTAAATAAAATAAGTACGCACAACATATACAAAATTTTATGACGATCATGTTACGTGAGCCATGAAGAGGCGATATCGTGCTGAAACGTAGTTGATGCGAAAGCTATAAATTAAAAAAGAGAAAGCAAAATAAAATAGTATGCTCCAGTCCAGGAGCGTCCATGATGTAACCATACTAACAGCTGTAATTGCGTCAAGGCGCGAGATGCGCAGGGTTCGGTCGAACCGCTCGCTTTCCTTCGGCAAGCAGTCGCACGCTGCTTTGTAATTAGCAGTTTGACCTCAGTCTCCTGTTTTAAATTACTGATTTTGCCCACTACAGCTTTTTGCCAACTTCATGTGTAGCGACAACAGCATGTAAGCTGAACATACGTAGTCGTAGTAACCTGACCTAGACGTTTTCAAATGAAGAGTGAACGTCAACGTGAGTTTACGTAATGACGAAGTTCCCACGCAGGACTGATTAAGAGAGAACACCACGCAGGACTAAGCAGCGATTAAGAGATAACACCTACGGGAGTGGTAGAAGAGACACTCGTGTCACCGCACCCATAACTTTCAAGCCCAAAGTAGCGCAGGAAATGTTTCAAGAACATAGTCTTCAACAAAATGGCTTCAGGCTTCCGCAAAACAATTGCTCGTAGCTGGTGTTGGAGGTAGCAGATGAATTCCAAATCGTAACGAACGCATGGCCGTGCAATGGCGTTTGAATAATGTCACCAAAATGGGCCTGGATTACCACTCACATGGCGGGCCTGAATCTGCAAAATTTGTTCCAAAATGTTCTTTTGCCATTGGCTCTTTGCCTATACTGATGAAATGTCCAGAATTGGAAATGGAGAGAATTATTTCTTAAGATTGATGTCAGCGCAACAACTACCTGAAAATAAAGGCCCCTCGGTTGGTATAACCTAAAACTACTCCGTTATTTTCTATTCCGAGTTTGTGATTTGTCCTACGCGATTCACTGAAATCTCATGTCCACTGCGCTTGTACTTACCATGATGTAACGAAAACCGCGAAAAAAAAAATCAAATCGCAAAATAATTTGTGCCGACTGTTTATGCGCAGTTATGTCGTAAAGAAAGTGCACAAATTGCTGCCCCATCTAACACTCTTCTCGCCATTAGCGCTTCTCTATTGCTCAGGATTATTGCTTTATTAAAGGCTATAACGCTTTTCGCAATTGCTATACACGCTATTACTCGAATACTCCTAGACTATAGGAGTAGTAGCATAGTACCATGAAGTAGAACGGAATGGTTTTATGGCACAGCGTCCCTGTTTCTACTCTGCAACATGCAAACATGTACACATCTCACGTATGCTCATCTGGAGGAGCTGTCGGCATCTTGCTCTGTACGCCGTTTTTCCTCGCAGGCACTTTCAGCGTGAGGTCAGTGGAGGGAATCCAGTTCATCAACAAAATCAGGGGCTCCAGACTGGAGAAAGAGGTTGTGTCTCGGCTGGCTCGCATCGCCACCTTCTACAATTTCGACGGATGGCTCGTCAGCATTGCCTGTAGGCTGGTCAGTCTTGTATGAATTCGTCATCACATGTGTAATAATACATTTTATACAGGTTTCCATATTTGTGAATGCACCTATCTTTTCAAAACTTGGTCACCTGGGAGAAAATTATGTTCTCTAGAGTTCTTCTAAATGCGGTTACTGTGGGTCCAACATTTATGCCTTTCAGTTTTGCTCAAGCTTCAACTTTTGACAAAAAGAAACCTTATTTTCTATCCACTATTATATTATATTCACTGTCGCATATGCCAGCCGTTCCCCAACGAAGGCAGATTCAAACTATTCTGTAACAGAAAAGGAATGCTTGGCCATTATTTGGGCTATAGGGAAATTTCGCACTTATCTTTACGGACGCCAGTTTGATATTGTCACCGACCACCATGCCTTGTGCTGGCTATCGTCCATGAAAGACCCTACTGGCGGCCTTGCTCGTTGGGCTTTACGCCTTCAAGAATACGACATACGTGTTGTTTATCGCTCAGGACGCACACATTCAGACGCCGATGCCCTATCCCGTTCTCCGCTACCTCCTGACCCTGTCTGCTTACCCACTGCCACCTGCGGTTTATCATCATTGAGCGTCACTGACATGCCGGCCGAGCAGCGCAAGGATTCCTGGATGGCCTCTTTGCTCGACGTCCTCTCTCGCCCTTCGCCAGAATCCACCTCACGCTCTATCCGTCGTCAAGCAAAACAATTTGCTGTGCGTGAAGGCTTGCTGCAGCACCTCCAACAAATGCAACAAGCGTGTTCTCCCACTAACTCTCGTTATTATTCTGTAGAAGGCGTGTGGCAACCAAGCTCGTTCAGGCAGAAACCCGGCAAGCCCGAACCACACGAACGTCAACGTCTTCTTTCACGCTGGCACAGAGTTGACACCGATGTGCTCCGGTACAATTACTTTTAAAAAAACCAATTCCATGTTTTCTTAAATATCACAAACAGACCCTTAGAGACCACGAAAAAAAGAACGTCAAAGGACATGTTGCGTTATTTTGTTTGCAGCAACAGTATTGGTTGTTCAAGTCAGAGCTTTTCGTGGATACCATTTCAGGTACAGTTTTAGGACTGCAGTTTTCACGTGGTAGTGTGAGTTGAAAATCAAATGCCTCTCTGCATCGTAACGTGATCTTCGTCTTTGGCATTTCTAGCAACTACTTCAATTACTTGTATTATGAGTGCGTAATTCCTAAAACGCTCAGTTTTCAGCGTGTCTTTCATGGTACTTATTCGCCGTGAATCTTTTCCCGAAAATATATTTCTTAGCATACGTATCAGTATTAGGCAGGCCCGTAGCCAGAGGGGGGGGGGGGGAGGCTAGGGGCCTGGGACCCTCCGAAATATTGGTGAAGTAGGGGTTTTTACCAAAAAAACATGGCTGATCCCTCTGTCATAGGAATCTGTATAACACGAAAGTGAAACGTGTCTTCACAGACGTAGTTGAGCGTTTGTTGTGCATACTTTCGCCCCAAGCGCGATGGAATGAATGCTACAGCATCAAATTGTAATGTTACGCAAGCCGCTCGAAACTTGCAATGCGCTGCTGAAGCAGAAATGACGCGCGGAACGAACATACACAGGATGAGCCCGAACTGTCACAGTCGTAACTTGTTTCTGTGTGAGCAGCGCGCTCCTTTCGCAAAAGCGGCCGCTGCAGTGGGCGAGGTAGCCTTCGTGCTCTCAACGGAATCTTGCAGGCAGAGCGCAAGACGTACAAACCACCGAGATCACGAGATAAGCGCCCGCACGAGCGACCACGCCCTGTCGAGGCGCGCGCTGATCCGCGTGGGGGACGACTTTTAAAGCGCGCTCTTCGATCCCTTCGCGCCATCTCGCTAGTGATAACGAAAACACGCTATAACGCCGATCTCTGAGTACCGCCACCGGCGAATGGTGTACATAAATAGCTCGCCGTTAGCATAGCAGAGAACATGTCGTCTGTGGCGGAGTCGTATCGCGCTGCGCGCTGGCGATCGAGAGGTCGTAAGTTCGACTCCCGAAGACGGAACTTTTTCTTACAGTTTGTTATTTGCCATATGTTAGTCTTTATATTTTACAACGTCATATCCGTGACGGAAATGCGTCAGTGGAGCCGTGGTGGACCCCGGCATAAAACACTTTCGTGTTAAAATAAAGAATAAAAATAGGTGTTTTTCTCAAACAGTCCAGGTCTTCAGCAAGTGGGCCCCCTGGAAAAAAATTCCTGGCTGCGGGCGTGGCATTAGGCCTGGTGCTATTCAACGCTTTTGCCACACAATATTATATCTGTAAACGGGACTCCTTGCCTGACATGCAAATGTATAGGGTCGTTCTTTGAGGCCGCTTCAGGCACTGGCGTGGCTCAGCGGCTGAATACTTGACTGCGACACAGAATACCAAGGTTCGGTTCCGAGTGGAACCTTGATTTTTATTCCTTTCATCCGTGGGAATTTTTCGCTGAAAACCAACTCCTGCGACTCGGACGGTGATGACACTGACACCACATTTCCTGCAACATGAGCATCAGTTGGTTGCAACAAAGTTAGTTTTCTTACGTTGAAGCCTGCGCTGGCAACAGCAAAGAAAAATTTGTGTGAGCACCACGAAGCCGCAGCTGCACCAGAAGTGGGTTAGCACTGAATTATCAGGCAAACTGCACCTCGTGCACCTCTCTTTGAGCGCGAGCAGAAAAGCTGATGATGCATTTTCATGCGCGCTGCACATCGTCAATAAGCTTTATTAAATCGGAAATATTTCTTAGACACTGCGACCTTGATCTATCTATCTATCTATCTATCTATCTATCTATCTATCTATCTATCTATCTATCTATCTATCTATCTATCTATCTATCTATCTATCTATCTATCTATCTATCTATCTATCTATCTATCTATCTATCTATCTATCTATCTATCTATCTATCTAATCAACTCATGAGTACGCTAGCGTATATTTAAGTTTTTCGACCATGGTGTACACGCTCTTTAACACCAATATTTCGCATAATCGCTGCTGTAATTGGCGCCTTTTGATTTTGTATTTTCAAATACGAGTAAACAGTGGTTGCAGAACACTAAGGATATTAACACGGAAGTGTTTTATGCCGGGGTTCACCACGGCTCTACTGACGTATTTCCGTCACGGATATGACGTTGTAAACGGATATGACGGATATAAAAAATGCCCCCACCTCCCCGAAGGGAATCGTGAGGAAATGCGAATGCATTTCTTGCGCCGAGAGTACACGTCGTAGTAATTTTAATGGAGTAAAGCTGGACACATCGGCGCGCTCAAGTGTCTCCCTTTTGGGCGCCTCTTTCAACGAACGCTTCCTACGTGCGTTCGTAATCACCTCAAGGATGTTGCCACCGCCTTCAATGCAGCAGAAACGCGTTTAGAACGCGCTGTTTTCAGGCTGTGACAAGGCAGCACAAACGCTACAAACGCGTTTCAAACTCACTGCATTGAGGCGGTGGCGCAGGGAGGAGAGAGAGCGAACGGCGAGAGAAGGAGCGGCGAAGCACTGCACCTACCCTCTCCTACACTCCCTCCACACACGCGATGCGAGCGCCCTCACACGCCAGAGCGCGCTCCTCCTCTCCACTTACTCTCCGCTACTCCGCCCGCACCACCTGCTCCGGTTGCTAGGGGCGAGGATAAGCGCGCGCGCCCGCAGCTGTTGCTATGGGAGAGGGAGTGAGAGCGGAGAGGCGCGCGGACAACGCCGGAAGGCCTGACATAGCCCGACTAAGAAATGCATTCGCATTTAAAATTCGTAAACGAGGGTTGGGCCGGAGCCGACGTTTTGACAAGTGGACTTGCCTTCTTCAAGTGAGTGAGTGAATAAACTTTATTAAAAGTCCGGGCGAGGCGGGGGGAAGAGGGGATTAACCCCTGTCCCGTCCCACTCTGCGTCGATGATGATGGCGTCAGGTGACGGCTTGAAGCCCTTGGACCCGAGTGGCATCCTCGGCTTGTATATCCGAAAGAAGGCGGGAGTAAGGGGACGATGGAAGCTTGTGATGAAAAATTGCAACCTTGAAGAAGGCCCAAAGTCAGCTTGTCGCTGGTGATGGCCGCCTCCCACTCACCAGCGACAAGCTGACTTTGGGCCTTCTTCAAGGTTGCAATTTTTCATTCCATCGTCCCCTTACTCCCGCCTTCTTTCGGATATACTGCATATTATCCTACAGCGAAAATACATCTCATAATAAAGTGAGATGTTAAAAATTGAAGAAGAGCTATACCTGGGAAGTCCTTTTCTATCCAGTCCAGTGCTTCGCGTTTTAAGCAAAACTGTTTTTTTGTGAATTTGGAATGAACAGTGATCCGCGGTCGAAGCGCGATACTCGGAGAGCATGGCCGCTGGTGATGAGGGTCACGATGAGGGGGACGATGAGGGCTAGAGCATTCGTGATACATGACGACTTCATCAGGAGACAGTCGTTCAGTCTGTGGTCCTTGGTGGTGTCCGCGCAGCGCTGCTTGCTGTGGCTTGAATAAACGGCGCTCTCCTGCCTCGACACGCGAAGCGGCTGTACCTGGCGGGCGGGCGTAACGAAGGATTGCAGCGCTCCACCGGATCCACCGATCACCACAGACTGAAGGACTATTCACGTGTCATGTGTCACGAACGCCCTCACCCTTGCCGCCAGCAGGCACACGTTCCGAGCATCGCGTTTCAATCGCCGAGCATTGAACGTTCCAAGTTGACTGAAAAAAATTGCGCAGTTTTGTTTGAACAGCGAAGCGTAGTTTTCCCCGGGTTACTTAAAAAAGTTTATTAAGGAGTTTCTAGAACATTTACACATCCTGAGTTACGATATTATAGCGTACATACGGAAGGATGCTCTAGAACAGGGGTCTCGAACTCACCTCAGCTTGCCGGCCGCAGTCACGAACATTATTCCTACAAGGGCCGGCATAGTGAAGATGGCGGGAGCGAGAGGGGCGGTGCAAGGTGGGGGCGGAGAGAGTTTAAACAAGATGCCACCTAACGTTGCCATTTGAAAGAACTCCCTTCCCATATCCCATATGTAGATCATTTCTGAAGATTACTTGACGTCATGTTTCGAAAAAAAAAAAACGTATGGATACTGATGTCCGCAATGACTAAAATCTGAACACCAATTCTGAAATACACAGTTTTCGTTCCACGGCGATGTTTACACTCATAGGGACCGCACGGGGTGCCTCACGAAAAAAAAAATGCTTGGGACTAGTCCCGGCTCTGTAGCTTACTCGAATAAAGCACTATTCCAATGGACAAGAAAATGATGCGAGTACTATTTATCAAAGTCACAAAAACTTTATTCCGTGTGAAGCGGCTAGCGAAAGGTCCACAGGGCCGCGTGCCGTCCGCGGGCCGCGTGTTTGAGACCCCTACTCTATAAGAATGTCAAATTCTCGGATGTCGGACATATGTGAGCGCATTTTCGAATCAATAGTAAGCTGTCTTTGTAGCGGACGATGATGACGCCCGCGCATCGCAAGGAAGTTATTGCTGCTAAAATTAAAATCTTGATGACGGCTTTCAGAAGCCTTGCACACAAGCCTGTTGCCGCCTATGTTGCTCACCGATTCACACACCGAAAGAACGCGTTGCAACAAATATATCGATCTCCGGTACATCCCTGCTTTCGAAACCCGCTGCACTCTTTTAGGTAATCGCTATAAGAACCATTTAAAGCCAAATATACATTTGCCTCTTCTACCGGTGTTCGTATATTCAATGAGCATGTTCATCGCCGCACGCCAAGTATCTTTAAAATGCACGCCAACATAGTTGCGCCTGTAGCTGGTGACGGCGCTTCTTCGACATTAAATATAACGTTTTTCTTTTTATAATTGCAGTAGTAAGTGTTCTCTTCTTTATTTGGACTAGTCCTTTCAGAGCCACATACTTGTGAGCCTATTTCTTTATAGTTTCTCTGCTGCTAAGGTTTTCGGCGGTTGAAGCATTAGTGCTAGTGTAGTTTACACTTAGAAATAAAACGTATCTAAGTAAGAGGACCTGAAATGCATACAGGACAGGTCCTGCATACCGTTCGTAAAGGACTTCCTCCGCCTGTTGACCGAAGAGATGCACAGCGCCGTTCCGGGTTCCATGGTCATCTGGTACGACGCCGTCGCTCGAACCGGCAAGTGCGCCAGACAGAACGAGCTGAACTCCAAGAATGCCCCGTTCTTCGATATGTGCGACGGTATCTTCCTCCACTTCAAGTGGACCGAAGACATGCTCGAGGACTCGGCGAGGTTCGCGGGCGACCGCAAGAACGACGTCTACGTCGGCATCGATGTGTTCGCTCGAAAGACGGAGTACGCCGGAGGCTTCGAGACGTGCAAGGTACGCTCCTTCAGGACGAGCACCCCGGCTCTATTTAACGCGTGCACGCCTCCTGACTATCGTACGCCTACAAGCCACACAGTTTCTTATCGAGGGATGATGAGGGTGCCTATGGATACGCAAATTACCTGTAGAGGCCGCTTTGACAATGTCGGAAAGCCAGTCCTTGCGGATGGTTCGGCTTCCTTTTTCGAACTCACATCAGCTTAGGTCAGGGACAGAGCTGCAGAGATAACTCTTCTAACATGCGCGGGTAAAAAATACCGACAATTACGTCACCGGTGCTTACTTTCACCCTCCAGATGCACGGCAAAAGTATGACACTGTTTTCCAACGGTATGATGGAGCCGAGTTACACGCCTTGCAATAATGTGTAATGACAAGTAAAAAATATGTGAATAGCATACAAGAAATTTATGTAATGAGCATGTATCTATTGATATTATTGCCAATACTGCATGGTCACGTTGTTTAACGCTGCACCCTTGAGCTATTTAGTTACGGAAACAAATCCGGAGGCCATCTTCCTTCGTACAGCAGACACCAGTGGCCATAACAGGAGCCGGCAATTCGTCGCGTCGGGTACGTTTCAAAAAATTTTTCCAAACGCTATTTCGAGGTGTTTACTTTTATCTGTACAACCAGCGTTACTGTAAATTCCGTACTTAGGAAAGCTGGTATGGACTACTATATCACCGTAGCGCGACAACTCAACGTTGCCCGTATAGGTAACTGTAAAACAAATAAGATTACTTTCGAGGCCTCCGAAATCAGGCGGCTGATAATTGTACCCAGTTCGTTGCGCTCCAGTCATCTCAGAGGCCAATCTTGATAATCCAGATGGAGAGGCCGCGACAGAGTATCTGGTTTGTTCGCATGCATGTTGCATCGTATGCTGTAGCTATTGGGCTTGCTGCGCCCCGTCCGTAAGCAAGAAAGAAGGAGGCCTTAATCGCAAGAAACAACAGCAGCTGCATCGGCCAGCGCGGGTGGCAGTGTCCTGTCCTTCTTGGCAGGCACTGCACCTTTCCCACGGCGTGCAAGTGGGTCACACGCACTGCTACTGCGCAACACGTGGCGCTATCCCTAGATAACCGGTGTGCGGGGTTCCACAATGCAAAATCGGAAGCTGTCTCGAAGGTTTCATGAACATATGGCTTCGGGACACTCCGGATAAACTTTTTTTATCATTTCAGGAGAAACTTTGATTCACTTCCTGAGAAATATTTATCGCATGTGTGAACGTGGCTGGGCGTGCGCGGACAACTAGCACCAAGGCACTTGTCGTTTGAAGTGCCGTCGTGCGGAAGTTATGCGCACAGTAATCTCGTCTGTATCATATGCCATGGGCTTAATAAAGATCAATTACTTCTTTTCAGGCTGTCGCTCAAGCACGCAAGTACGGCCTCTCGGCTGGCATCTTCGCTGCAGGTTGGGTGTACGAAACCCAGGACAGGAGCAACTTTATTGAAAACCAGTGTCGGTGAGCTATATTTGCGTTCTGTATATTGCGGCGGAGTATGGACGTTGTTGCACATTGAGAGCCGTTGAGATGACGATGAAGCGCTTCTAGGTCGTTCAAAAGGTTATTTTATTCTTTGAAAGAAAGAAACAAACAAACAAAAAAGATGAGCACACTTGCCCAGCCACGCGGTTCGGCTAAGCGCCTATATGATTCTTCTTTTTTTCGTGTCCTCCCGGTCGCTGTCATAAGCTGGGAATAGGTGAACTTCTTGGCGCCCAATAGGTGCCAAGAAGCCGACGCGAAACGAAGGAGCATGAAGCCCAAGTGTACTCTAACGTGAAGAGTATAGCGATAAGATATGAATACTTTACAACCGAAAATGATTTCGAGTAGCCACGGCGTTATCACGAAGTAGAAATCAAACTGGGTAGCTGACGGGCCCCGTTACCCAAGGGACGCTCAAAAAATCCACCAATTCCTCTGTGCCTCGGCTCCAAACAACATACACGTATAAACACACATATACATATACGCTTCTTGCGTTCCAACGCACAGGTCCTGAAATAATCCTGGCTACTTTTAGCGTGTCGGTAAACTAATACGCGATGCAACCGTGTTCACCTGTATATGACTCTACTGCGTAGATCAGTTTCTCTAGGCAATTATAACTTTATATTAAATCATAAATACTTATTTTTCGTTTGTGTAATGCCCGCAGCGCCAGTACCAAGAGAGAGTACAGCAGGAGCGGTTAATAAAATAAAGCGGATCCCAGTGTCACACCTCAGAAAACAAAAATTAAAGCACAGAAAGTAAGCAGAGCCATCAAAAAGTAGAAGGACCAAGGCTGCGAATAAATGACTATTGCTAATGTGTAAACGTATCGTGTGACATCCATTGTGCACACTACCATAAGAAAAACAAACAAAACAAACATGTCATTCAAATCCACTGCCACATTGTTCTCTAGCAAAAAAGCGTTTTAGGAAGTTGTGTGGTATAAATATTTGGCGCATTTAATCAATTTGATCACCTCGCGGTAATGTTCAAATATGTGATTTTTCCCTGTCATACGAATGCATGCGTGAGAGGCGTCAGAAAAAGCTCGTCTTTCCTGAAAATGCCAAGCTGCTGCTCTCACTAGAAATGGATATTTGCAAATGTTGCGCTAAAGCTAGAACAGTATTTCAAAGTAACGAATGAAAGGTTAACACGACTAAGAGTTAGCAAAAAAAAAAAACACAGCCAACATGAAGGCGTCTTTTTTGTTTTCTCTCTCTTCTTCGTAGCAGATTGTACGTGGCAGGATATGTGAGAATGCGTGGGGTAATCACACATGAGTGGAAAACTAAACTAGTATTTAATTTTTAGAAATCAATTTCAGATAGCATAGTGTAGGCACATGTGCGACCCAGGATAGGCAGCCGTAGTTACAGCAACACAAGAAGGGCAAGCAAAGAATACCTGGCCGAAATGTCTGGCTATTTTATCGGCCTTCTTTACTAGCCGTCCGGCGTACTTACATGTGTGGCGGCCACGCCACCATGCTTTTCATGCGCAGATTCTGAACTTTCAGACACTCTGTGCAACGACTGGCGTGTGGTCACATTGCCGCTCAAGAACTGGTTTCTGTCAGGGATTCGGCGAAAAGCTGTACAGGGATGGCAAGGTCAGTATATTAGGACTGATCCACAAATTATATGAGATATGCTCATTGGTATATGAAGTGTTCACTGGGAGGCGCTGTGAAAATGCTCATCCGCACTATTTGTTTGTCCGGAATACGTTACGGCGAGATAGCATAATGATAAAACGGCACTGTAATCATGCAGCAGCACTTATTTTCTCACCTCATCCACTTTGGTCTTTATGTATCTTTATATGTCTAGCGTGAAAGCGATGAGGGTGTAAAAGGATGGGTCGATACCACACGCGCGGTACTATCAAAATCTGCCGAGCTGTGGAAACGTGTCGTGTGTGTTGTTGTACTGCTGTCATGCTCGTCTCATTCGTTTCCTACTGTACACGTTGCGTGACCGAGTGGCATCGCCGGAAGATTCACGCACACCACTGGGATCTACACAATGAACCAATTCGGCGCCAAAGAGGTCCACTGAAGAGCGGCGCGTCCCCTAGTTAGTGGCCAACATTTTTAACTGCGCTGTCTTCGCTATCAGCCCACATTTATGACTTTGTTTCTTGCCATACGCAAGAAACAAAGCTAATATGGCGTGCCGAGACTGGTAATGGCGCTACAATTTGTGCATGTCTATGCGTGCTCCCTGTGAGAAGCCGAACCTTGACCTGCATAACTGTAACCGGGTAAGTATCCTCGGAGTCACTCTTGATTAAATTTCGGCGCTATTCAGCATTATAGCAATGCCCTAGGGTAATAGTTTACGCAGCACGTGTAGCCATCTTATATTATTCAGCATCAGCTCTGTTTCGGACATCCGTCGCAAGTGAATCTGCAAAACTCACGCGCACCAAGAGTCGCAGCAGTTAGGCATCAGCACAACATAAGTTTAGAAAAAGGGTAATATATAGTTTCAGCGTAAAGCCACCAAACCTCATTTAACAAACTACACAAAGAAGCCCGCAGTCATATAATCAATGAGAAATCGAGAAATCTGCTGATACAACATACCTTTTTAATAGCCTTTCATAGACTACGAGAAGGCATTCAGCTCGATAGAGATACTAGCTGTTTGGAAGCTTGCGCCGCCAAAGCGTACTTGAAACATATATAAATACCTTAGACAACATCTACGACAACTCCACAGCTACCTTGCTTCTCCACACCAAAGTATAGAATGGGGACAAAGAACGACGTCGGGCAAGCAGGACGCGATTTCTCCTTGATGTACACTGCATGCTTAGAAGTATACAAGTTACTAGCTTGGTAAAAAATGAGAAAAAAACATGGCTGAGCCCCCCGTCATCAGAATCGGTATAACACGAAAGTGAAACGTGTATACACAGTAGTAGTGCTTATTGTGCAGTGATATACACTCTTAAAAAAAAGGGTGTCATGTACTGACTACCTTGGGTGGTAATCGCCTCGCTACACATATGATGACCTTTTGGGGTGTCAAACGACTCCCTTCGTTCTTCAGACCAACGACTCCCTTCTTCACAATTTGGGGTGTCAAACGACTCCCTTCGTTCTTCAGACCAACGACTCCCTTCTTCACAAGCAGAGTCTACGTTACTCCCAACGCAGGAGTCTACATGACTACCTTTTATTTCCCGCTAGTACCTCTAGGTAGTCAGGGTGACCCCTTGCCATGGTAACGCTGACCCCCACTGGAGCGTTCCTTTGACTCCGTTGTCCTTAAGGACAGTGGTGTACATGACTCCCCTGGCAAGAGTCAGTGTGACCACTTCGTGGTACTCAATGAGACACTCTGCAACAAATAATGCGTTTATTTTCTTCTTGGTCGATATTGATGAAACTTGCTGAGTTTAGGTTTACTTATGTGGCGATTTCAAATATGCAATTATCTGGAAGAAAACGCAGTTTTTACACATAAAAATTTCATGTGTCTTGATGAGCAAGCCTTTCCAAACTTGGAGTTACAAGTAAATCGACATATCGCTATAGTTAGGGGATATAAAACCTGTATGCAATAGTTTTAAAGGAGTTTACTGCGCTGTTCTGGCAAAGGAGTTTACTGCGCTGTTCTGGCATAATGTTCATGAACCCACTAGCCCACATACGAACTCGCGTTTTAAAACCCATTTGAGTTAAAGTTACGTAATATTGAACTCTCGTGAGCGAATCACCAGCTAGACATACACTTACTGGTCAATGTTCAGCATACTATGACTATGTTAAGTGGGTTTAGGACATGCATTCTGGTTATGTTGCATACAGTTCCCATTTCATATTATTGTGATATGCTTACTTTGTAACTCGTGGAGGCCTAACATGGCACATGAAATGTTGATCTACTTAACCGACATATAATAGTAGAAAAATATTTGCATTTTCAAAATCAGCGTACAAATACCATAAACTAAACAAGTTTTATAGAGATTGCTCAAGAATTTCAAAAGAACTTCAAATCAGAGCGAAACACCATTAGGGTTTTTATCTGACATCGACGAAAGTTGGTGCCGCTACCTCTTGTTACTCAACAAGGCACTTCCCACCGGGTTTACTCAAACAGGAACACTTGTGGTGGATGCATGACAGCCGCAACAAGTTTTTGTAGCAACTTTACAGTGCTGCATTCGATTCCTCTGGGGGAAATAAAATACTACTCGAAGTTTATATAGATAAGTCTCAGAACAATTTCCGCTCGCGTAAAACAACAAAAAAATGTTGATTCTAGAAAGAAAGTAGCCATGCAACACGGAAACAGAAGAGATGCGGACAGCTCAAACGCTAGCGTTTGGTTTGTCTGTGTCTTCTCTTTCACGTCTGCATGCCTTCATCCTATAAACAAACTGAAATTTCTGCGATTCGTAAAATTATTCTTTGAATCGGTTTTAAACACTTCATGCCATTCATACATGTTCACATTGTAATGACAACCTACTGTTTTATCAGTAAGCACCTAAACTATAGGCACAAACATCCTGCGAATAATGCGTAGTCCTTAGCCACGTCACCACAATTGTTAAGCGTTATATATCTGTGTGTGTGTGTGTGTTTGACATTTTTGAGCGCGCAAAAGAACAGGGACGAAAAACGACGCGGGACACAGCGCTGACTTCCAACATATGCTTTATTTTCTACAGTGGTACATATATATATATAGACAACAAAAACCAACGCACGCAGGTGCATTGTACAGGAAGGCTTCATGTAAAACCACAAATAAGTATGCATGATAAGCAATCAAACACCTGATACCGGATTTTTTTCTTCTTTAAGAGATCAAGCGGTCATTCCTGACTACCACTATCGTCTAGTCACCCTGTGGCCTTGCTTAGAAAGTCTAGTTCTTTTTGGATAGGTCAATTGAAGGTGCACTAATGCACATGTCTCCCAAACTTGCAATCTTCGCCGCTTCAATTATCTCGCGTGTTGTTTGTGCCTGGCTCCTTCCTGTCGCAGTGCACTGCGAATACATGTGATTGCACCCACACTTCCTGCAGTGGAAAGCCACATGTCCCACACCTCCAGTTCGCACGTTATTTGCGTGCTCACGCAGCCTGTCATTGGCACACCGTCCGTCTGCCCTATGTATTTCTTGCCACAGGACAGCAGTAACTCATAAACGATGTTGTTCTCACATTTAACAAAGCTTTCTTTGTGCTTTTTTTGGCACCTGGGTTTTTCAGAACCACTGTAGGAGGCCTTGCACAGATTATAGAGCTTGTTTGGTGCTGAAAGGACGACTCTTACGTTGGCGTTGTTTCCTATCCTTTTCAGCCTATGTGAGACATCGTGAAGGTACGGTATGACGGCGCATTTCTGCTTGACAGGCTCCGTTTCTGGTGAAGCCTGCTCCTCACCCTCGCGAGCATATTTGACAGTCTTGAGAAGACCCTCCGCCACAGATGTGACGACATACTGAGGAAACCCCACCTTTTTCAGGCAGTCAGCTTGCGCCTGGAAACTACACGAACACTTGTGAGGACATGAGCGGCGAAGCGCATTCATTAGGGTTAATTTTGCAATACCCCTTTTAAC
Organism: Rhipicephalus sanguineus; assembly: GCF_013339695.2. Taxonomy (NCBI): domain Eukaryota; kingdom Metazoa; phylum Arthropoda; class Arachnida; order Ixodida; family Ixodidae; genus Rhipicephalus; species Rhipicephalus sanguineus. Next base: position 253,980,583 of record NC_051176.1, read on the forward strand.
TAGCTTGGAGTGGCCCGAAGAAAACGGCAGAAGCGGCTTATTGGCCCTAGGCTCGTATGACCAGCAGACCTGGTCTCGCTCAAAGAACATTCGTAAGTCAAGAAAACGCAAGGCGTTGTTTTGCGGCATTTCATGCGTGACTGCGAGCGGTTGCAGGAAACGCGTGAACAGATCAAGTACGTTTGAAGAATCATTGCCAAATTCGCCTGGACTTGATTCTAGAAAGACAACGTAGTCGTCTATATATCTAAACACCTTCTTACATTTGTGCCTGTTAGCTCTGTTTCTAGTTTCTAGTAACAGGCACAAATGTAAAGAAGGTGTTTAGATATGTAGACGACTACGTTGTCTTTCTAGAATCAAGTCCAGGCGAATTTGGCAATGATTCTTCAAACGTACTTGATCTGTTCACGCGTTTCCTGCAACCGCTCGCAGTCACGCATGAAATGCCGCAAAACAAACGCCTTGCGTTTTCTTGACTTACGAATGTTCTTTGAGCGAGACCAGGTCTGCTGGTCGTACGAGCCTAGGGCCAATAAGCCGCTTCTGCCGTTTTCTTCGGGCCACTCCAAGCTAGTTAAAAGGGGTATTGCAAATTAACCCTAATGAATGCGCTTCGCCGCTCATGTCCTCACAAGTGTTCGTGTAGTTTCCAGGCGCAAGCTGACTGCCTGAAAAAGGCGGGGTTTCCTCAGTATGTCGTCACATCTGTGGCGGAGGGTCTTCTCAAGACTGTCAAACATGCTCGCGAGGGTGAGGAGCAGGCTTCACCAGAAATGGAGCCTGTCAAGCAGAAATGCGCCGTCATACCATACCTTCACGATGTCTCACATAGGCTGAAAAAGATAGGAAACAACGCCAACGTAAGAGTCGTCCTTTCAGCACCAAACAAGCTTTATAATCTGTGCAAGGCCTCCTACAGTGGTTCTGAAAAACCCAGGTGCCAAAAAAGCACAAAGAAAGCTTTGTTAAATGTGAGAACAACATCGTTTATGAGTTACTGCTGTCCTGTGGCAAGAAATACATAGGGCAGACGGGACGGTGTGCCAATGACAGGCTACGTGAGCACGCAAATAACGTGCGAACTGGAGGTGTGGGACATTTGGCTTTCCACTGCAGGAAGTGTGGGTGCGATCCCATGTATTCGCAGTGCACTGCGACAGGAAGGAGCCAGGCACAAACAACACGTGAGATAATTGAAGCGGCGAAGATTGCAAGTTTGGGAGACATGTGCATTAGTGCACCTTCAACTGACCTATCCAAAAAGAACTAGACTTTCTAAGCAAGGCCCACGGGGTGACTAGACGATAGTGGTAGTCAGGAATGACCGCTTGATCTCTTAAAGAAGAAAAAAATCCGGTATCAGGTTGTTTGATTGCTTATCATGCATACTTATTTGTGGTTTTACATGAAGCCTTCCTGTACAATGCGCCTGCGTGCGTTGCTTTTTGTTGTCTATATATATGTACCACTGTAGAAAATAAAGCATATGTTGGAAGTCAGCGCTGTGTCTGCGTCGTTTTTCGTCCCTGTTCTTTTGCGCGCTCAAAAAGTCAAACATGAATTACCAACTTGCCGATGCCTACGCTCTCTCAATATATATATATGTGTGTGTGTGTGTGTGTGTGTGTGTGTGTGTGTGTGTGTGTGTGTGTGTGTGTGTGTGTGTGTGTGTGTGTGTGTGTCATTCCATGCCAAGTGTCCCAGACGTGGCGCTCGCACATCACAGATTTTGCTGATAAAATTTGTGCCTTTTTCCTGTGCCACATGGAGTATTGTGGCAAAACACTTTTGGTCGAAAAAAATTTTGACAATCATGGCACCCCCTCGAAATTCGCTTCTATTTATTAAACTGTACCTAATAGAAAAATGTGTATAAAATCTATTTTTGTGTGTTGAGCTACGAAACCGCGCTTGCGCTATCACAGAGGTTCTGTTTAGTTGTCCCATTCATTATTTCCGATTTTTTTGTGTTTCACTACCAGCTACGTAGCTTCAAAAACTACAAAAATCTTCAATGTTCGTGAATTTTTCTTGAGCTATTTGCAACTCACCCTAACCAATATTAATCATAGCCTGATTTCCAGGAAAGTGTATTTTAGTACAGAAATGTTTAGGGGTAAAATAGACTTCAAATCTTTCCGAAAAAATTGTGATATTTGAGAAAATGTACGATTTGTCACATGTTTGACCGTATTTTTCATACTGATGCGGTCAAAGTAAAAATCCTCGTCATGTGGCGTTTGATAGAAGACTTCATCGTTAAGTAACGAAGAAAGTCTAATCAAATCATTTTTTTTGTTTTAAGGAAGAAAATAATTTTTGAATTTGGCCCTCCGATCGCGCAGTGCATTTCATTTTGCTGCCACTTCGCCGCAAAGCACGTGGTCGCCCTTACAGCTGACACTCGTCACAGGCAGCGGCCAGATGCGAGATGTATGTCAGCGGCTCGTGAGTGGTCGAAAGTCTTGTCGCGCTGTCAGGGCGACGAGTAATGAATTTGCGTTACAATGAGCATTTGCTAGGCGGGCCCAATGGGAAATATGGACGCCCGAGAGCAGCATGTGGAGTCGTTGGCACAATGTCCTAGAGGGACGTCTGCACAACTAGCATACACATACTGAAAGAAATAATGCACACTGTACACACTTCTTTCTCAGGGTATACATGTTGTACAGACGGCCTCTAGCACAATGTGCCAACGACGCCATAGGCTGCTCTCGGGCGTCCATACTTCCCATTGGGCCCGCCAAGCAAGCTCACATTGTAACGCGAATTCATTACTCGTCGCCCTGACATCAACGTGACAAGACTTTCGACCACTCACGAGCCACTGACATACATCTCGCATCTGGCCGTTGCCTGTGACGAGTGTCAGCTGCAAGGGCTACCACGTGCTTTGCGGCGAAGTGGCAACAAAATGAAATGCACTGCGCGTTCGGAGGGTCCAAATTCAAAAATTATTTTCTTCCTTAAAAGAAAAAAAATGATTTGATAAGACTTTTTTCATTACTTAACGATGAAGTCTTTTATCAAACGCCGCATGACGAGGATTTTTACTTTGACCGCATCAGTATGAAAATATGGTCAAACATGCAACAAATCGTACATTTCTCTCTAATTTCACAATTTTTTTTCGGAAAGATCTGAAGTCTATTTTACCCCTAAACATTTCTGTACTAAAATACACTTTCCTGGAAATCAGGCTATTATTAATATTGGTTAGGGTGAGTTCCAGATAGCTCAAGAAAAATTCACGAACTTTGAAGATTTTTGTAGTTTTTGAAGCTACGTAGCTGGTAGTGAAACACAAAAATTCGGAAATAATGAATGGGACAACTAAACAGAACCTCTGCGATAGCGCAAGCGCAGTTTAGAAGCTCAACAGACAAAAGTAGATTTTATACACATTTTTCTATTAGGTACAGTTTAATAAATAGAAGCGAAATTCGAGGGGGTGCCAGGACCGTCAAAAATTTTTTCGAGCAAGAATGTTTTGCCACAATACTCCATGTGGCACAGGAAAAAGGCACAAATTTTATCAGCAAAAGCTGCGATGTGCGAGCGCCACGTCTGGGACACTTGGCATGGAATGACCCTTAAATATAAGAGCTACAGAAAGATCACGAAGGTCCTGATACTGTAGGAAGGCATTTGACACACGACGTACGTTTTAGCACTATGCTAATGCTAAAACGTACGTCGTGTGTCAAGTACCTTATATATATAAGGTATGATATATATAAATATATATATTTAGCGGTGGTATGGAGAGTTCTGTACAGAACTGAAATACAGAAACACCGTCCAGAAATACAGCGAGACACATTACTGTCAGAATGAGTGAGATATGAAAAGCAATAGTTTCGCTAACATCGTTCATTACTGTCAAATGCGGCAATATACTAGACCTGGCATAAACATTAGCATAGCCAGCAGTCAGTTTTTATGAATAGGAATCAATGGCCAGCCATCAAGCACTTCTTTGCGACATCCATTACATATTTTATGTGGCATACAGCGCAAAACATGCAACATGTGTAGTTCTCATGTAGTACAGGATTCTCATGTAGTCATCTGAGATACAGGACCCCAATAGGTGACACAGCTTGCGTGCATGAGCTTGGCAGTGTCGTGTTCCCAGACCATGTCAGGGTCAGGTGGCATTCTGGCGAAAAGGACAGCAGGTTGCACTGATTCGAGACCACTCACGGCCAGACCTTAAGCGTGGCTATTCCGAATTCTTGGACACGTCTTGACTACCTCGAGACACGAAGTTTCCAAGGAGGCTTCCTGGTCAAATGCAGCTGTAGAGCTTCAATGTGCAGTCTTGAAGCAACCTGAAATAGTCAAGTGCACAAAAATAAACACATGATGACAGACAGATCGATCACCTTTTAATCTGACAAGGGCAGCGCTCACACACCAGATTCCATGAAGTGTCATGGCAATGAACAAAACCAGGGATACTCATTAACTTTGCTGTACTTTGAGGGTCTGTTACTCCCTTAGCCAGCTGCAACTGTTTCCGCTGCATGACCTCCGTACAATTAGAAGGATGTTTTTTTAGAGAACGCATATTTCTTATCAAAATTGTATAATAGTCATGCTCAAGATGTTTTCGCGCACACACTCTATGTCAAGAAGGAAATAGTTTGCTGCAACTAAAATGGCAATGAAGAGATTAATTAACAAAAACTCATTAATTAACTTTTAATTCCTGACCTGGAGGTAGTTGTTTATATTAGAAAGTTGTATCGCGTGCCAATTTATGGCATACACATTTTTTTTAATCGCGAAAGTTACACGTAATTCGTGATATTCATCCTTGAATTTCAAGGACGAAATCGAAACTGATAGCGCCTGACGTGCAGGAAACGTCGCTTCTCTGTTACGTAAGCTCGGAGCTACACGTGAAAAGAAGGTGATGATAGTTTAATGAAGGTGGGCCGAAGCAGAATGTGATCAGGAAAATCTGCAAGCATTCAGAAATACACAAGTAAACAGCTTATTATTTGGGTGCGATGTGTGGTACTTATCTGTAAACATAGAAAGAAAAGGTTGATATTACTGCCGTTTCGGATGCGCGCATCTCGAAAGAAACAAATGAGCACCAAACGCCACATGCAAAGGTAAGGCGATCCGCTGACGCAAGTTAGATGACTTGCCAGTTTTCACGAAAAGGTACGACCACGACGCGCCTTCATTCAAATTTCGTCACTCCCTTGTCGCGGGCAGCTCCGGTCTGACGTAACAGAAAAACCGCGTTTTCTGTGTGCCGGACACGATCAGTTTTGATTTAGCCCTTAAAATTTCACAATAAATATCTCGAGTTACGTAAAACTTTCATGATTTCTGAAAAATGGGTATACCATAAAGCGGCACGCACTACAAATTTCTAATATAAACAACTGCCCTCAAGTCAATAAATAAAAATTAGTTAACGGGTTTTTGTTAATTAGTCCCGTCAACGCATTTTTTGTTGCGGCAGAATATTTCCGCCTCGAACTAGAGTACTACTGGAGCGTGACTGTCATAGAGTTTTTTTATAAAAGATATGTACTGTCTGAAAAAAAATCACCCTGTATAGCATGGCAGCAGTATTTTAATAATAATAATAATTGTTGGGGTTTGACGTCCCAAAACCACGATAAGATTATGAGAGACGCCGTAGTGGAGGGCTTCGGAAGTTTCGACCACCTGGAGTTCTTTAACGTGCACCTAAATCTAAGCACACGGGTCTAAACCATTTTCGCCTCCATCGAAAATGCGGCCGCGGCGGCCAGGATTCGATCCCGCAACCTGCGGGTCAGCAGTAGAGCACCATAACCACTAGACTAGCAGTATTTTAACGAAGACCTGTAGGTCGCGGGATCGAGTCCCGGCCTCGGCGGCTGCATTTTCGTTGGAGGCGAAAATGTTTGAGGCCCGTGTACTTAGATTTAGCTGCACGTTAAAGAACCCCAGGTAGTCGAAATTTCCAGAGCCCTCTACTACGGCGTCTCTCAATCATATCGTGGTTTTGGGATGTTAAACGCCAAATGTTATTATTAGTTTAACGAAGAAAACGGCAAAATGTGTATACAGCTACACGAAATATGGCGAATGTACGACAAGACTAGGCTTGCCTTCACTGCCTTCTTTCTGTCGCATCATTGTGAGCGTGCCCTTCTAGTGCCTGGCTTCAGAACAGCTGCACGAAGGTGCAGCTATTCTAAAGGCCTAATGTGCCATTTTTTCTTCAGATCTATATCAACAGGCAAAGGTCTCGTTTTTTCCGTTTGTCTGGAAGGACAACCCACCAGCCAGCGTTGACCAGTATAGAGGGTTGGGAGCAAACTCGGGCAAACTGTGCAGCACAAACATCACCTCAAACCTCAAACAATCGAGGTGATGAGAAGCGGTCAAAGAGGAACAGTGCTGAAGTGACTTATATACATATTAAAAACAACAGCTGATTATGGCACGAAATTGGGACAATTAAGGTGCATTGTAAAAGAATGTCAAATGAGGTACCCTGCTGTAAAAAGTGCTAAATATTCATTGCAGACTATGGCGAATAGAATTCAAATAGGATACAGCGAGTGTTTCGAGGTATAATGACGAAGCAATAATTGCTAGAGATTTATGAGCGAAAAGCACAATGCGATTAAGCGGTGCTACATAGTGGGAGATCACGGATTAATTTCAACTACCTGGAGTTCTTCAACGTGCACAAATCAGAGGGCATGGGAGTTTCTGTATCTCGCCCCCTTCTAAATGCAGCTGCCAGGGTCAGGAATAGAACCCGCGTCCTTGGGCTTCGCAGCGTAACGCTTCCAAGTCCATTTTAAGGGATTTTTGTCCACTGCCCACAACATCACTGTAGACTGTATCTTTGTGTTGAAAATAATAACGAACTGAACCACGGCTGGTATAACAAAGGCATCCAATATCCACGAAACACAGCGTTTGAGCAGTATGTTTACTGCCATTATTACTAGCTGGTGTTGTGTTTACTATTAGGTACTAGCACCACACCACATTAGACAAAGCAAGTATCACAGGAGGATGAGGTTATGCTCGTATGCAGTTTGTGGAAAAAAAAAAAAAAAACTACAACTTTGAAGTGAACTCACATTTACCTTTGTTGCATGATATTTTTTAGCATCATAAGATCAAGTCACCACTGTTTCAATTAAATGAAACCGTGCTACAAAAGCTAATGCATCAAAGTTTTATAGCAGTTACGCACGCACGCACGCACGGACGCGCGCGCACGCACGCGCGCGCGCACACACACACACACACACACACACACACACACACACACACACACACACACACACACACACACACACACACACACACACACACACACACACACACACACACAAACAACAAACAAGCAAACACGGCGAGAAGTTCGAATATGCAGCGAATAAATACGTATTAAACGTGTTTCAACGTCTGAGTAGCAAAGGAAAGAAACACTAAATTCTAGAGTTTCACGAGCCAAAATCATGATCTGGATATCAGGCATGTTCGGGCCGGGTGCATTAGATTGATTTTGATCAGCTGATCTTACTTACCCTTCAAATATATATCGGTGCAACGTTGCTCTACGTGTCACCACACTCGACTTGCAACCGAGATTTCAACTCGCAATTTCATGTTTTTCTGGCATGTATGGAATAAGGAAACACGATATTGGCGCGCACCACTCCGTTTTACCCGCTACTGGATAGTCCAGTGCGGTTTTCGTCGTTGCCAAGCCATTGAAACACGATAGCAAAATCCGTGCAACTGGAACATCAGAAAGACAAGTGGCAAAGCTACGTGTGAAGCGAATAAAAGAGTTGTAGGCAGAAGCCGGCAGAACTCACCTGAAATCTATAACGACCGTAGGAGCGTCGTCCACAGGCTTCGTCTGTCGGTGCCACTGGGATCCGTCATGCGCTGCCATCTTGCTCAGGCAAGTTCACGACGAAACGAAGCTTACTGCAGGGACTTCTCCGTCCGGAGGCTGCTTTTCCCAAACACTGAGTGACACTGCTTCAGCCAGTCACGGCAAGCGTGAGCCGACGACACGATACTACGCCACGAATGCATAGCACGGAAGGAAAGTCACGCAAAACGATCAGCCAGACACGGCAAGAGCGAGCCGACGATACGATACTACGCCACGAATGCATAGCACGAAGAAAGTCACGCAAAACAATCACTTGCAATCACGCCTGACGACACAGATTATTCTGGCGGACTAAAGAACGACCACAACGAGACGGATCACGAACAATGCCGTCTCACGACGCCAGGCCAAAATGGCTGTCTCGTATTGATGGCTTCGGCTTTGGATTAAAGTAGCCTCCACGAACGCCTAAATGGTTTCGGTTTTGTTTTGGTGCTATAGAACACACATCCATGCATAGTTAAAGCTCTATTGAATAATATCAGGGTGGAGGAGGCGAAGCGTGCCCTGTGTGTGTCTGTAAGGGCTGTACGGTGGGAGGGGGCGCAGGTGAACGTGCATCCCCTGCTCTAGGGGCTAGGGAGAGTGCGGTGAGGCCGTGTGTGCGTGCCTAGCTGTGCTCAACGTTTGCTGAGCGATTTGGTGGCCCGCGCGGATTATCGTGAAGATATAGTTTAGCTGTGGCGGGCAGAAATGATGACCACGCGAGCTATAATTCTGGTAGTATTGTCGCTCTTAGGAGACGCGGTAAAGCGTCGCCTTGATAACCGGTCTGCGCGGTTATCATGCCAGCTTTGCGGCACATGTTTTTACGGCCGTCGAGTTAGATGTGTTCCCGATCGCCAGTGCGTTCAACACCATGCACGTCCATTTCACTAATAAATGTATGTTTTCTGCCATACATGCTGTCGTAGGAATCTACAAACCTCGCTTGCAAACGTGCGAAGATTCGCAAATTTGTCAGCGCTGCCATTGTTAAACGTTGTCATAACTCTGAATGTTTCGCTTGGGGGCAAGATTTTTTAAGAACCCTGTTTACTTGTAGACGTTTTCGAAGCGCCGTTTCAGCAATATCGTAACTGAAGCCATAACACAATACGTGCGTAATTCCACATTTTACGAATCCATGTTATATATTCTCAACCAAAATTTTTCGGTATACCACAAGCCAAAGCAGCGAACTGTATCTTGGTCGCAGCCAGTGAAGCTTTCTTTTTTTAAAAAACCCACCCTGTATATGCAGAACCATCACTGACTCCCTTGGAGCAAGGGAGTCATCTATTTCATTCAGGAGCGTCGACCAGAGCATTGTGACTCCCCTTAGAAAAAAAGGTGGTCATCGGCTGCCACAAAGAGAGTCAAGCAGACGTGACTCCCTTTTGACTCTCTTTTTTTTAAGAGTGTGCAGCGCCTGTGTCACGCACTTTCTTCGGTCTCTTGTCTTGCTTGCGTTGGCTGTCACGATGTACAATGACTCGCTTCTGCGAAAACATGTGCGATTCACTTAACGAAACTGTGTACAACGTCCCCTCTGAGGTGGTCGTCCCTTCCAACGATCTACCATTTTCAGCAACTCCTCTATTCTTATAAACCTACGCGTGATTGATTTTCTCTGATAGCGCGCAATAATCTCAGCGATATTTCTTACATATCTCTTTACACTTTGAAATAAACATTGCAGAAGTTGTATTTCTGTAAGGCATCTCATCCAGAAAACGCCCGCGAGAGATTTTATTGTGCATCTGCTTTCCAATTATAAATTTCTTTGGCAATATTTAGTCAAAGTTAGCATTCCTATCGACTCTGTATAGGTTGCTCGTATATGTATGTGCAATCGTTGTTTGTTCTTGTCAGTGCTCAGTGTTCTCGTCGTCGATTTCAAGGGTAAATTCCCCACTTTTTCAACATTGTAAGATTGTCTACTTAGATCACTGGATCATTGGATTCAGAAAGTTCGTGTCTTTTTTAACCACCAGTAACCAGCTGATTAACGAAACTTTATACACTAGTCGGCAAAGCATACGTGCCCATAACGTCAATAAACACGTCAGCCTTCTCCAAAGCACTGCCTCGAGCATTTTGAGTACTATTTCTATCAAATTCTAGTGTCGTTCTAGCTCTTTAAACTACCAACTTTACACCTTGTTGGCATGGGGGTGTAGGTGTAGTTTGTGTCACATTCTCTACGCTGCAACACAGAGATCGAAAAGAAGAAAAGTCGTATACAATGTTCGCGTGCAGGGGACAGAACCTAACCATCACGGCGTAAAGGGACGAGACAGTTCCCAAGAGAACAAAGTTCCCTGGAACTTCGGGCTCCGTGACGTCAGAGTCCTTTAATCGGCCGGCAGCCAGCGAGCAACGCAATATATTCTAGCAACGTTACAAACCTACATGCGCTCCTTGTGCCGCGGCTCGTTGCCTTTGTGCGTCCCTCTTTAATGTTCAGCACAGCGCGCACGAAGAGAAAGGAAAGCAACGAACCGACACATGCAGCGTTCCCGCATCGCGAGAAACATCTCGGTGAGAGACTCTGAGCTTTTCTTTTTTCACTTTTTATTTATTTATTTATTTATTTTTTATACCGACCTTTAAATACTGTTTCTGCCGGCCAGCCAGATACGAGGAGGCGCTGCCTTTCTCTCGTTTTCGCTGATGTCTTCTGCCTATGTTTTCCGCATCACATTGTGCTTTTACGTGAGTAAAAAGAAATATATATGCGCGCGAGCGATAGCTTTTGTTCTTGGGACCGGCGTAACGACTCTCGGTTAAAGAGACCCACGCACGCTATGCACATCGCACCAAGTCGCGCTTTCGAGGAACTCGAATGTGAACACAGTTCGCCGCAAAACTTTCGCTCATCTTTAGTTAAGTTACCGCAGAATGCGCTGTAGCAGTACCTTCGGCCTGCTCCTAACTGTTGTGACAGACGTGTGTTTTGGTATGAGCTCAACAACGCGCCCAGGGCTTTAGCCCTGCCGCTGTAGTTGGGCGGTCGCTGCGGCAAGTGTGTTACTAGCGCAGTGTTGCAGTTTCGGCGGCCGCATTTTTATGGAATCGCTAAAAACATGTTCGTGCTAAGACCCTTGAAAATGCTTGTACTACATGAACATGTCCATGCTTCGAGAGAGAGATGGAAATGAGCAGGCAAGGGCGAGGAGATTAACCAAGGACGTGCCCGATTGGTTACCTTATTACACTTCGGTAGGGGGAAAGGAAATAATGGGTGAGAAAAACAGAGGCGGGTAATGTGAGCACACAAAAGCACTCGCTAGCAGTTCACAAAAGGCCGTAAAAGCCACTTGCCTTGAAGAAGTGCGTTATGTTTTCGTTGCCACGTGCGTGCATGAATGCGTGCGTCGTGACCCTCTCGCGGCTGTGATGCGACAGTTGAGCAGCTCATGTGCCACGGCCCATCTTTCTACAATCAGTGATGTACTCAGGATGCCGGACTCGGTCGCTTGTATAAAATTACACTCTCGGAGTAGACGATTCTGGTATATTGACCTAAGGCATTAAAGTATCTGAAAAAAAAGTACAGAATTGTTCGATAAACATGGTCTTTGGGGTGCTAGTCGAGAGAGACTTACGGAAGAACACACGCGTGCACACAATGTACTCTTCCTCAAGACTGCCTCGACCAACACCCCGAAAATCATTTTTATTAAACCGCACCAACTTCACCAAGAATAACTTTCGTTTACATAGTTGTACTGGGCGTGAAAGACCAATGAGTCAATCAACACCGATACCTACGCACTGAGTCATTAGCCGATCTTAACTGTACGTTAAAAAAAGAGGGCGAACTTTATGGCACATGGAAAGTCAAGTAGCCCGATGAAGATGGCAAAAGTGTCAGAAACCTTTGCAATTTTTTCTTGGTTCTTTTTTATTGGTGCAAAACTACGAAAAGAACTACAGGACTGCAGTTCTCTACACTAGCGGAGCATAGAAAGTGCCGGCAGAGCTATTTCATTTATATGATTTCGTGTTTCATCCAGTTTTTCGAAATATATATATGAAAGACCATGGAGTCTGGGAGGAATGCTTCCAATCGTATACGCGCAGAATTTATCGACGTGCCATCGAATACAAAATGCGGTGCGCTTTTTTTATATTTTTAGCCCCCGCTATCTGGCGAGCGCTCTGCATCTAGAGTATGAGAAACCGCAATTGGGTCAATGTTTGAGAAATAACGCTGCATCAAGCTATATGGGCTCCATCAATAAAACTCAGCGGAGGAGAATTTCGCTCTCTCAAAATTGCGCAAGTTTACTGTACAACGCGCTGGAAAAGCATACATTCCGCCCTTAGAATAAAACACAGCATAAATCTTGTAATGGTCATTCCACAGAAATTGAGACGATATACTGATTGTTGCTGGTTCCTTGGTAAATTATCGATAGCCTTTGCGTAGATTTCTTCGATTGTTCTTCGATCAAGACAAACTTGAGACAGACCATATAGCTAACTTGTTCGAGCAAAGCAAAGAATTATTATAAAGCGCAAGCGTCCGCTCGTACTGACGATCATTAAGTAAGCCTTATACCTTGACCTTACTTATATTTTGGTTGCTTGAGAAAGACACACAGAGAGCGCCGAAACGACCGCTCTCCATCCCGCGTCCCGAAGTAGATGCGAGCATAAAATGCCCCCTTGTTGGTATAGTGTATTATTTTCTTCTTTTCCATACGCTCTATTTCAACGCATAGCTGGTTTAATGGCCACATTTGGGTGGCTGTGAGCGTTGCATATGCGCAAGTCAAAGCGAGAGATAAATGTTATACGGAAGGAGGTTAACCGGAAGATAGAGTTGCGCAGTAAGAATGTTTGCCTGATTGCAAAAAAAACTTGGTCTTACCTGTTGTTTAGTCGTATTTGCCAGTGTGCTGCTGCCTACAGCGCTCGCTCGACTTTCAGAGAAGGGGGGGTGGGGGCATACTTTGCGCTATGTTTTTGTCTGTGGGCAAGCAACCCAAACACACGCATGGACATGAACAACCCAACCACCCACTTTTTCCACCCGTAAAATGCGCCCATGTGATAGGGCCACAATCATGCTTGATGATGTTAGTAACCAACTCGACAATTTTCTCAAGGAGTATTTACTCTTACTATCGACTGGCAGTTTCGCGGTTTTGAGAGAGAGAGAGAATAAGGATGAAAAAAAGGCAGGGAGGTTAACCGGGGCTGAGCCGGGTAGGCTACCCTGCACTGGGGAAGGGGGGAGGGGGAATAAAAGTGAGAGAGAGGAGGAGAGAAGAGTCACTGCTGGCGTCGACGTAACGGCAGTTCTGCGCTTGACATCACAGTCAGTCCCGTTGCTGAAACTATAGAGCAGCGTATTCGTTGCTTCATGTAACTTGTATGCGCGGTCCCATGCAACCAAAATCTTGTCGACGGTGAAGCCATGGTGGTGCTGCTGGTGTTCTCATGGAACAGACTACTGGAGGCGTCCGAGAACTGGAGTGATGGTGTCCAGCAGTTGCAACGCGCTTCGAGCTATCGGTGTCTGCATCTTGCTCAGCAGCACACGAATAGCACTCACTAGGGTGTTGACCATGCCGACAACTTGTCTTTCTTCGTCCGTCAGTTCATGAGGTACCGATGAAGTGTCCCTTTCTGTCGAAGTCTGATGTCGCTCATCAGGTGCATGCAGCATTGGGATTTTCGATAAAGCCGCCGCCTCCTCGATACAGTCCATGTACGCATGGATCAGATCCGGCGCCGCTGTCATGACTGCTCCCATGATGCTCATTGTTCTTCTGTCCAATACTAAAAGGCTAAAACACCGCTGTTTAAATGGTGACGTACCTTTGACACACGCTTCGACTAGGCATGGATCGTGACTACTGTGGTGACACAAATCTGACGTAGGTTAGAACTACAATTATACTCACGTTGCACGGAGGACTCAACATGTTGTTGACTTGTTGTCTCTCAAATCGACAACTTGACCGTGCAAACACGGGCAAACATTTCTTCGAATTTTATTTTCTCCTTCTATCACATTCTATTCCCTTCACCCGTTTTCATAGCGCAGGACAGCCCTTGCCTACTTTCTGCCGTTGCTTGCACTTGGTACCTAAATCACATGCGTGACCTTTGGTGACCTTGGTTAAATGCAACGATCCATGTTGCTGACATAGCCGCCGAGACACATCACGCGAGCTACGACCTGACAAGCAAAAGTTAGCGGTCTCATAGCTGACTCTGCTGTCGTTGGCTCGCTCGCATTCATGGACAGGTGCCTTCCTACTGGCATTCTGGATGCTGGTTTTGAATTAATTTCTGGACGCCCGATTTTGAATTAAGAATTAAAGAAAACAGCCGAATGACTTCTGCGATATACATAAGCACGAGTGAGTCTACAATTTCGTTGCGCTCTGTGCGCTGACCATCGCTCCAGTTATTCGGGGCAAAATCGAATTTCAAAATTGCGAAGTTGTACCGAACGGATAACATTGAACATGCCTACACTCAGTGAGGACGGATGGTTTTTCGGAGCGAATTTTGGCGAATCTTCTTCTTTCTTTCTTTTTATTTTCTTTTTTCTCTTCTTGAAGTGAGGCTGGAAGCATAACGCCTGAAAGGAGAGTCAGAAACCTTAGCGTTAGTACATTTACACAAACGCACAAAACGAAGTTGCCGCCAGCTTGCATTAGAATGTCACTGGACGCTTGCAAAGACTCGTCGTTGGCGTGATGGAAAACAGGACGACGCGGGACACGAAAAGAGCGCATCAGCAGCGGGAAAGGAGAAGATGGACTTGGAAGCAGCAGGGCTTTCACATGTGGGGCCGAATTTCTAAGCATTGTGCCCCTCACCTCGTTCGGCCGAAATACGAGAGACAGCGCGCCGTGCCGGACAACGGGGCCAGTGCCGGACGAGCAGCAGCAGAAGGAGCGGTGTCGCGTTGCCTCTGGATGCTCGCGCCAGCCCTATCAAAAAGCGGCGCGGCGCCTGGCTTCGCTATTTTCGCCGCCAGCGAGGCCCCAAGGCGACGAACGGGTGCGGGTGGCTGAAGAGTCCGTTGTGAAACAAAGGCCGCGCGAGCGAGGACCGACTGCCACAAAGCCGGGCATCCCCATTAAAGGAAAGCACAACAAACCGGCCGCCTGAAGGGAATAGAGAAAGCAAACGGTCGTTTGGAAGGAAAATAAAACGAAACTTTTATTGATCGCGCCGTGAGGAAAGCACGTTCCACGCGAGTTTTCCGGACTTGTTTCCTTGGCCCATCTGTCTGGCCGCTTTGGATCGTTCCGGCTGTCGTTCCGCCTTCCCTTCTCGCAAGCTCGTCGTTCTCGAATTCGCGACGCAGACGCATCCCGGGCTGGCTGCGAGACCCTCGCCACAAGTGCGCGATCCGACGGCGACGCGGACACCACCGTGCTGGTTACGAAAAGAGACGTAGCGCCCCGGCAAAGAATAAAAAGCCAACGGCGGCGAGAAAAACAGAATCGAGTTAAAGGAAGACGACGACGCCAGGACCCGGAGAAAGGGACCAGGGGGCCAGAGCCCCGCGAGAAAGAATGCGACAAAGGGCGGCCAGTGAGAGCGGCGGCTGCCGCTCGTCGCTGCGCGGCCGAAAACGACACCGCGAGGCGGCTAAGGCAGCCAGCCAGCCAGCCAGCCAGGACGATCCGGTAAAGAATGTTCCAAGGGCCAATTGTGCGGGCCCTGTGCAGAGGAGAAGGCGCCCGGGCGCACGCACACACAGATGGATTCCACCGGAGCGTCTCGCTCTTCGCGTGGCGCGTGTGTCACCATCGCTGCTGTCCTGGGCTGGCGTGCAACTTCATAAAGCTCCTCATTCCCTTGGCTGGCTGAGTCGGCCCGTATGTGTCTCTGCGTGCTCGGCTGTGCGTGCGTGCGTTCCAAAGCGGAGCTCAGTCCTAAAGAGACACCGAAGAGAACAAAGAAGAAAACAAATCGTGGCAACCGAAAGTAAACACAGGCGGGAAAGTGAAAGGGAAACACGACCCGCCGAGGCACTCTTTGTGTTTTATTATTTTTTGCTCTTCCGCTCTCTGGTGTCCGCGCGTGCTCTCAGGCGCAGCAAAAATTGGCAACGCGCGCGCGCGGGATCAAGGGAGCACAAGAAATAATAATGATGTAGAGAAAGTCCAGGGGACAGGTTTATAGAGAAGCCCGTTTAAAGTTGTGCTTTCCCAAGATCATCCGAGAAGAGAAAGCAAAGCGGCGCAGCTCAAGATGAGAACTACCCCGGGGACGTTATTAAATTAATAAGAAACGCCCAGACCACGGCTGCCGTCCGTGCTCATTCGAACCCCGTGCTCGACGACACAAAAATCATCGGCTGGGCCGATCCCGCGGCTTCGCGCACGGCGTTGAGCCCCGTTCAGTTCCAGAAACAGAGCAGCGAAGCTATATGTAGTTCCTTTTGTTTTTTTATCTCCGCTTCTGAGTGACGCTGGAAACCCTTGAGGGGCTCCACGAAATCCTACGTGTACACAAGGCTCGATGAAGAGCCTCCTCTATCTTCCCGCTTAAGTTTGTCCGGAGCTCCATCCACCAAGGCCGCATGACGACAACGCAGCACATGCAGGGCTTACATGCATATACTGTCGGGATTTCAAAGGAGAAACAGAAAAGAGCAGATCTCTACCGGGAGAGCAAAGTTTTTGAGCGGAGAAATAATTTCCGTCGGGAGACGACCGCAGTAGACATAAGAGCCCCATGGCCAATCTTCCTTCTTTGTCACGGCCTTAGCTGGGTACCCGCACGCGATACGGAATGAAGCTCAGCCGTTCGGTGCTGTTTTATTCACGAAACGGGCGACCCCGATATATAGGAAGCGAGCAGTTTCGGAGCTAACAGAAACAAAGTACTGGCCATCTCTTCCGCTGTCTCTTATAACCAAGATTTCTGGCGCGATTCTGCAGATATATCGCCTGAGCAGAGATAGCGGTTGGCATTGGATCAAACGAATGTATTTCACTCGACCGAATTCCACATGTAAATAATAACCGCGGTCCGCTGGTTCCTCGCTTTCTCTTAAACGTGTACGTGGTCCCTGTAATTGGTTTAGGTTCCCGCGGAACCGTTATAGAGACAAGTTATAGACACATTCGAACCGTTACAGTGGCACTCAAGTACGCAGCCCGCAGAGGCCTTGCGGACGACGCGCATTGGTGTCTCTATTTGTCTACATCTGCCCCCAGACCCCTTACATAGGCATAGATTGGCCATTGGTGCGATGCACGCGCTTTTTAAGCCTCTAGCGCGATATTGCGCAATAACTGCAGTTTGAGCGTTTAGTGTTCATGCTCTTCGGACAAAAGTGCTATTAATTATGGTTTGTTATAATTCGAGCCTACTCCTAAGTACTACCGTGAGATGACACAGGGACGGAAACAGAACGGGCCGGCGAGGGAGAAAGGAATTTGAGGGAACAACTGCTCATCGTTACCAACTATGAAACTTCAATTCCATGACAGACAGAGAAGAAAAAAAAGTAGGTGAACAAAAGCAGGGAGTTAACCAGGGGGTGGAGAGACAGCCAGAAAAGATGAGAGTAAGCTAAACCACACATACAATCCAACAGTGTAGCAGGCAGCGTTGTCGAGGCATGTTTAGCAACTCGAGCGGCAATGTAGCAGAACTTTCTAAGGAGTTCTGGGACCACATGCCTACATCGAACTTCTAAATGCGTAGCACCTAAGCGGCCCGGCTTGTCGTCCATCCACTGTCTCATGTCGCATGGTCACGCAGTGGCCAATACAGGCCTAAAACGAGGCTAACAACGCTCACAACTAGAGCAAAATAAACTAACAAGGTCTAAAATATTATAAACTACAGAAATAACGAATAATTAATCGGTATAATTTACCTAAAATCGCGAAAACCCATTTTGAAACATCCGGCTGATACCCGCGCCGCGCTAGAGAGAGCGCCACCGCCTCGCAAGCGCGCGATTGCCAAGGGAACCGCTGGGTTGCCCGTGCCACGTACTTTCTCAGGTTTCACGGTAGTGGAGCTGCACTAAGCGCAGGATTTAGAACTACACCACGACCTACACAAGAATGACATTAGCGCAGGATTTTTAATTATTTAATATTCCATTCTGTTTGAACGACTGGAGCGGCCTCGTGTCAGCTCTTGTCAGCTGGTGAGTTTTGTAAAGAAAGGATGTACAGAAACAATGTACAGTTGAAACAAGATAGTGCATATAAAGTACCTAGGTGTGCTACTATCATCTGAATGTTCATGGAGGCCTCAGGTGGACACTCTCATAGCCAAAGCTGGTAAGGCTTTAAATTTCATTCAAAGGAACCTTGCGATGTTGGTATGTCAATTTGAAACGTATGGTATACACTTCTTGTATCAGACCTACAGATCTTAGAATACGGTTGTGTCGTGTGGGACCCCGCCGATGTAACCTTCATTGCTGCTCTTGAAAAAATACAAAATGGTGCTGCTGCAGGTTCGTCTTGGGATGGTACGGAAGGAGGGAGAGCTGCACTGCAAGAAGGCTGCGTTAGGATGGGAGTGTCTTTCTGACCACCGCCATAAACAGAGATTAAAATTTCTTTTTTTGATTTACTATAATAAAACTGGAATTAACAGAGAAATTTATCTACACAAACCTCATTACACTTCAAAACGTTTTGGTCATAGTTGCAAAACCCTGGAATACCCAGCTAAAACGAACATGTATGCCAATTCATTTTTTCCTAGAACAATTAAACAGTGGAACAGGCTAACTGAAAAGCAAGTACATAGTGGGAACGAAGATGTATTTTATTCAATGCTGTAATCCCGTGCTGTAACCTGAACGATGATGCATTTATGTGGGAACAAATTTGTATTATGTGTGTGAACGAAGGTGTATTTCAGGTATTTATGTATGAACAAAGTTGTATTTGTGTGCGAACGAAAATATAACTCATTTATTGATGTAACCCTCCTGCTATAACGCCTTCGGGCGCTGCGGGGTATCTGATGAATGAAGACTAAAGAATAATAAAGATCTCACGCATTGTGGGAATCGAATTCCTGCGAAGCCATAACGAGTAGCTGACTATGCCGCATTTAGCTTTTTTTTTTTTTCGCTTTGAGCCAAGTCATGCCTGTGGATCGACGCCTATGCGTAAAGTTTGTAGTTGTATGCACACTGTGGGCTTACGATGCTGGCTCTTAGCCAGCAACCACGTGGTTGCTGGCTGAGAGCCTTTGCAGCACGTCTGTCGGCGTTTGCTACATTAAAATTTCCAACTATAAGAAGCGATATGTCTCTCTTGTTTAAACCACGCAAAGTGTATTATGAAACCACCCGCCTTGGTAGCTTCGCACGTAAGGTGTCGCGCTGCTACGCTCGAGGGCACGGGTTCGATTCCCGGGCATGGCGATTACATTTCGATGGTGGAGAAATCGAAACAACACCCCATATGGTTAAATTTAGGTGCACGTTAAAGAAACCAAGGTGCCATGGGTTCTTTCCAAATTAATCCTGAGTTCCCCACTACGGCCTGACTGATAATCATGTCGTAGTTTCGGCATGATCTGGTGCGCGGCACATGCCGCGCACCAGATCAAGAATTGCTCCAGGATGACTGCGGCTCCTACAAAGACCCTCTTAGCACTTTTCATGAGATCACCTCACACTATAGGGACGGTAGAAGAATCTTTCCCCCCCCCCCCCCCCCCCGCCCCATCAGAAGCTTACTCGAGCTCAGGCAGTCACATTAAGATTGATCCAAACCAAATCCTATCCCACACCCTTTGTGCTTAACAAAATTGACGGGGATTTTCCCGCCGAATGTAAACGTTGTGGACACACTTCGTGTCTACTTGATCATATGTTCTGGCTGTGCTCCAACCAAGGGGCCTCGGATCTCACCAGTGAGGAGGACTGGAGTCGGCGTATAAACAGTGAAGTCCTCCAAGATCAACTCCTGGCCGTCCGGAGAGCTCACGCCATCGGGAAAGCCTTTGGCCTACCGGTGCCGACGTGGGCGGAGCCACCGACTTATCCTGGGGGCTTTGCCCTCGGGCCGTAGTTTCTCTGGACCATAATAAAGTTCTTGCCATGCCATGCCATGTAAAACGACAGAAGGAGAGAGGGAGAATAAACGTTTATTGTGAGCAAGCGCACTGTGCGCTTAAGGTGGGCGGCCTCCTTTTTTTCTTCTTCTATAGCTGGACCGTAAAGTTTCCTGATAATGTACTAGATGGAAACCTGGCGCTAGTGGGAGCTGCAACGCATGGCGCTTCGGCCTGCTTCATCTATACTCGCGGACAACTTTTCTTGGCAATGAAGGAAAGGCTAGGGGGGCGGAGCTACTGCACATGTACTGCTCCGCGAAGTAGTCCGGTTCGGCGCGCATTTCGAATTTTGTTTTGGTTTGTGAACCTTCCGTACTTCCTGTGACGGCCATTTGATTATTCGAGCGGCCGTCACAGGCTTAGACAGCTATTTGTTAGTGAAATTCGTCACAAGCTCCCTCGGCGAGTCGTCGGAAAAGCATGGAGGGTGACGAGCGCTCACCTGAAGACGAAGACGCCATTTTGACTGTGAGGTGCACGTAAAAAGTGCGACGTTTTCACAGGTGCAAAAACGCGAAGTGACACTGCATAAAGCAAAACAAATATAAATATCTCCTTGGTGCGCGCTGACTCTCTCTTCAAACAGCGCCCCGTATAAAATAAAGCAATGTTGTTGTTGTTTTTATTATTCTCACGCAGAAAACACGGATGCAATTGTGGGACTATAATCTTCAGCGGTAGCACACGCGTAGTTCGGCTATAGGCTTCCCTTCATTGCCAAGAAAAGTTGTCCGCGAGTATAGTATCGGAATGATGGGCAGTACATGAAGTTGTCTAAGCTTCGTTTTTTCTGCTACGTTTGGCTTCGTGTGGCTTGCGGCCGCTTTGTCGCAAGACGAAGTTCAGCAAACGTTTAGCAGTTCAATACTTCACCACCTTGACCTTTTTAGGCTCACCAATTCAAATCGGCTCACAAAGTTCACAACGATCATTTTTTTATCCGAAACAAACTCCAAAACACAACAATAAACAAAGCCACAAGTGCGTTCGAAGCCGCAAGCATGAAGATTACACAAGTCCGTGTACTACCCATCATTTCATGGTGGCTGAACGATTGCAGCGCCAGGGTTCCCTCTAGTAAATATTGCAGGAAACTGTGAGCTGGGCGATCTTTTATTATCAAGGTTGATATGTCCGCCTTGACGAAGGTGCATTTTCCGGAATGGTCTCCGGATTGTCTACCATCCTAGCTGATTTAGACTTGCTTATTAGACGATCATTCCTGCTCCCATCGAATCGTTCGTTTTGCCGAAACGCGCGTCTCATCATTCGCGTGTGGCGCTCTTGAGGCTCCTGAGCGAAAATAATAATAGGATCGAAAGGTTTTTTATGTCAGTCAACCATGCGAAGACAAATTTACTATAAAGAAGGCACAGCGGAAATACACTGTTGTATTTAACAGAAATGTAGAACTAAGGTGAAGGAAAGCGAAAGTAGAGGAACACTACAGAAAGAAGCTTAACGCATGTGGGAGCCGAATCTGTGCATCTTCCGCATTACACGCGCGGTGCTTTGCCAATTAGGCTAACGCGGCAGCCGTGCTCACATTCTCGTATATTAGTGTATGTGTACAAGATGAGCTCTGGGATCATTAGCCGCAGCAGCTCAGTAGCCTTGCACACGGACATCCTTTTAGCCGCAGTCGTCGCGTGTAGTATGCGAGAGCTAAGGAGCAGGCAATAAGGCTCTCGCAATTTCTGCCATTGGCCAAAAATAGAGGAAGGCGGTGTAAATACGACTAATATCCCAATAAAAAGGTGTTCGAATGCGAAGCCCAAATTACCGCGCAAGAGATACGCTGAGGCTGTAAGTTTCGGGGAACTTGATTTCTGTCAGCAGCGGAAGTTCAATTTAAAAGAAATAGCAAACTTTGTAAAAAAAAAAGGAGGCTAAAACGAGAGAAGAAAGAAAAACAATGGATGGAAGTGAGCCTCTCATTCATTAAATTTGTTGGTTCACTAAAACGAAACAAAAAAAAAAAGCTGGACTAAGCGACTACTGGGACTAAGCGTCATTCAAAAATAATTTCTCTTGCTCTTATCTATGGTGAGCAGTATTTATGAGCTCCCGACTTCCTCTGCACGCGTTACGACTCCAACAATTCCACGTGATAATGTGAAGACGCGAACGAACGAAGCATTGCCATCATGTAGTCGTCGTCATATCTCAGTGACCCGTGTTATCATTGCGTCGTTGTTGTCGTGCCTTGTAAAAGGCACGACATCTTTGTAAAAGAAAGCGTGATTTTTTACAGCGAGGCTGTCTATGGCTGGGATCCGGGGAAAAAATCACAGCCATATCCACGGACGTTGAATTAGATGACGTGGCGAAGCCTGCGGAGGTTCATCGGTAACCGGAATCTTCCTGTGAATTATGCCAAGTACCTCATCAACGACGTGGAGATCGGGCGCGTTTCTACTAAAGGTTCGATGAGAATTTATGACGCTTTGCAGCCCTACTTTAATTTTACATGTACGTGTGAATTTCATTTGTTAATCACGCACAGGAGCAATCGGCACACACAGCACTACCTTGAGGTCAAAATCCATATGCCTATTTATGCGGTTGGGGCGTGGTCATGTGAACGGTTGTGCAGCGCGAGCGGTCGGTTTTTCTCAATCAAGGACGCTGCCGCGCCGCTGCCTGCGTCGGCGCCGCAGCGCCGCGAGGCAAGATAGGGGCGGGGGGGGGGGGTGACATAGGAGGACCATGAGGCGATGCGTAAGCCGGAGCGTACCTCCACGATCGCGTTCCGTTGGCGTTCGTTGAGCATGCTATTACTCGCGGACAACTTTTCTTGGCAATGAAGCGAAGGCTACAGAGCCACATGCACGTATCCTAACGCTAATGAATGTAGTCCCACAATTGCGTCCGTATTTTTCTGCGTGGATATATAAAATACTCCTTCATTTCTACATGTACGCCTTTTGAGGGGGAACGCAGTGCGTAAAAACCGTGAATCTTTCCAATGTGTGAATTCTTCGCCCAGTACATTCATCACCGACTGTCCGAGATCGGGCGCGTTTATACTAAAGGTTCGAGTTCGAGTATGACGACTTGCAGGCTCACTTTAATTTTACATGTCGCCTTGTGAATTTTCATTGTGTTGTAGAAAACCATTGATTTTAGGAAAAACACCTTGCGTCTTTCGTTTAAGCAGCTGGCGTCTTTTCGTTTTGCTTTACGAAACCATCTGGCTTTCTTTCTGTTTTGTTTTTAACAAACATCTGGCGTCTTTCGTTGGTTTATGTCATCAATCAACGGTGTTTTTGTGTTTGCAAACAAATTTTTATTGTTGTTTAATCACGCCACACGGAGAAAATCTACACCAGGCACTACCCTTGATGGTAACAATGGCTGCTAATGGACTGAGAGACAGAAGAAGTCGGCTTTTAGCTAACACTTACACTTCTACAGAGGACAGAAGAATTCGGCTTTTTAGTTAACGCGCACGCTGCGAATTTTTTATTGTTCAACAACGCACAGGAGAAATCTCCCACCGGCACCACCTGGAGGTCAAGGGTAAGACTTGTTACTCACTACTACGAGCACGACGAGGGCACGAACGGGTGCCGCCTTAAGGAGCTTCGCCCCTAAAAATGTGTCCGAGATGTTGACAGAAACACCAATCCACGCGACGTGGTCACGCTATCTCTCTCAGCGGCAGGAAATCCGCCCCGCACCATCCGCCACGACCTGTCTATATTATATAGTTACGGCGAGTATGCAGTCTGCCCAACGGCTGCATCCGCGTGCGGTTTTCGCACCGCTTCCGAGAGATGGCGTGACCACGCCGCGCACCCGTACAGAGCGCCAGCGGCCAGCGCAACGCATTGTCCGCCAGGATCCTCAGTGTCCTCAGTATCGCGAAGCCGAAAGTGCCTGTCGGCGAGTTGGCTGCAACACAGACAAGCACGTCCCTGCAAGATTTCAACGGGAGTTGGTCGAGAATCCCTTTCGGTACCCCTACCGCGTGTGCGATCGTCTGTGGTTTTCCGAACACCTTCCACCGTCTCCGGCGTGCGTGACCAACTGTGGCGTAATTTAAGGGAGTGTGCCCCGGTTCTCCACCACCAACGACTACGCGTACCCCCGTACCGAGCACCTCCCAAAAAATTCACCGACGATTACGATGCTGCCTAATGCCACTTCTGAGCGCAGCTGTTTAGGTGTTCCGATTTTATAGGTTGAGGCGCGACTGCCTCGCTAACCGGGAGACCAGGAAAGGCAGCGCGTGGGCGCGTTCCACAACAGCCGCCGCAGACAAGCTTCCCTTCATGCAGCGCTTTATTTCCATATGTGGTATCGGTGCACACCCTCGCACATATTAGTGATGATGCCATCGGCGACCGCACGACGGCGCGCACTACTGTGGCGCCGCGTGTGGCCGCCGCGGAACCTGTCGTCTCGCCCCTGTCGTTCCCTTCTCGAGCTCTCCTCGCTATCGCCGTCTTTCATCCTCCGCTGCGCTCTGCATTCGCTCTCTTTCGTCCTCGTTCGCTCTGTCGCTTACGACGACGCCGACGCCACTCAACGCAGGAACGGGCGCCTAAGAGCTCCGCTCTAAAACTTGTTTATTATGGGCGAACTTGTGCCCGGAATTGCAGATGCAAAATCTAAGAGCCCATTAGAGCGTTCCACACGCAGAGTGTCCCTTCGATGCATCGCACGTCTTCTTCTCGCAAGCCTGGCAGGTCAATCCACTTTCTCGTGCCCGTGCGCGAGAGGCATGCGTTGCGCTGTCATAAGAAGCGCGAGCAGGCACGAGGCATTGCAGACGCCAGCACAGCGGCTCGCTGTGCTCCGCGTTCGCTCTCTTTCGCCCTCGTTCGCTCTATCGGTTACGCCGACGGCGACAGCGACGCCGCTCAACGCAGGAATGGGCGCCTAAGAGCTGCGCTCTAAAATAAATGTCGTCGAGGAAAGGCTGGTGTTGCCACGCCTTCCGTGCATGTGCATGCGTCGCTTGACCCACGGCAGTGGCTCTATGATATCAAGGGGCAACTGATGACGTTTCTAGTGAAATGGCTATGTCAAGAGAGAAAATTTTAAATGTAATTAAGCAAAACAAACAGCTTCGCTCGTCTTCCATCTTGACATAGCGGAGGGGCTCTAAATTTTTTATGAATATTTCTTCATACCTGAACCGATGTGCGAATCACGAACGACCAACTTCGATCGGCGACCCGCTTCCTCGATCATCAGTGCCGTTCGCAGTATGCGATCATTAATCCTTTATTTTCTCGTCATCCTTCCCTTCACTGTGGTTTCACTGCTTTGCATGTGTCTCCTCGTTATTTATTTCTGCATGCCAAACAGCACCCCTGCCTCTATGAACGTGTATACTAAGCATCGGCCGACGGCTATGACAAGAGGCTGCTCGATCTCTAGCAACAAACGACCTCAGATGACGCGATTCGGGCCACGAGGGTGGAGGGAAGCTTATTATTGGAGGACCGCCGAAGGGCAACACAGAACACGATAAGTACCCAGGGTAATAGCCCTCGTGGAAGCAGAGGCTTATGTGCTCGACCCTCTCGCTTCTATCCTCTTCCGTTATATATATATATATATATATATATATCTATATATATACTATATATATATTATATATATATATATATATATATATATATATATATATATATATATATATATATATCTATATATATATATATATATTTGTTCATGTGCATTCTGTGCTTCCTCTCTTGACCTGATGGCATGCCGCTCAAAAAAATAAGTAGCTTACTCTGGGCCCCTGGCTGGCTCAGATGTAGTGTTTTCTACCATTATTTTGTATGTATTGCTTAGTTTTTGCAGCATAGAGAGTGAACTTACTTTTAGGCGTAGTTTTCCGCCGCTCGCTCTTGCACTGTTTCTTTTCCTCTGAAGGTTTTTGTTATTCAAGCGCACAGAAAGCATCTGCATTTTTATGCCTCTTCAGCGGGGTCCACGAGTGACCCCGCTGTATAAACCTTTCGTGAAATCAGTTCCCCGCTATTATAGTGCGGTGCGTGCGCCCATCGCTTTTCCGTTTCCTGAGTATGCGCATTGCAGCGACGGTTGATTAAGTAGGCGCATGCAGTAGGTACTCTGTGGTGTCAGGAAAGAAAGAATAATAATAATAGTAATAATATCGGGGTTTTGCGGAGGGATAGAAGTGACTTGAACATATTGTCACTTGCCTATGGATATTTCTAGGATCATCGTGCTTTGAGGCATCTTAAGAAGGGCCCAGGCTGATCTAAGGGACCATCCGCATCAATAACAGGTTCTTTCGGAAAGAAAAAAAAAAAAGCGCGCTACACACGTTGCAATCAGGGACTGGTTGTTCACCAACTATAGCCAATAGCTGAAAGTTTCGTCACCTCATCACTTTGTAATTATAATTGCTATAGTTGTACGTGCCAAAACCACGATATGATTGTGATGCACGCTGTGATGGGGGACTGTGGATTATTTTCGACCACCTGAGCCTTCTTAACGTGACCATAAATCTAAGTACACGGGTGTTCTTGCGCTTTGCCCCGATCGAAATGCGGCTGCCGTGGTCGGGATTCAACCCGCGTCTTCGATCTTAGCAGCGCGATGCATTATCAGTTAATCAGCTGATTACGATTAAGTATATATGCGAACGAGCTCTTTTTTTTTTCTGTTCGTATTAAAAAAACACACGTCCGAACGCGCACCAGGCGATCAAAGGTTACGGGACATGGGCTCCACGCCAAATGAAAATGTTTTTTTTAAATTTTGTGTTAATGCGTGACGCTCCTAATTTACTGAATAATTGCCGCATAAAATGCAGGCTAGACCTTCTAATTAGAGGCAATGTTCTCAAGTTACGCGGGAATTTAACTTTTTCGAAAATCTCGTGTCCGGTAAGCTTTTGACGCTGGGCGCCCTTTGCCTTTCCCAAACCAAAACGAGAGGTGGGCGGTTTCCCGTCCTCAGCCCAGCATCCCAAATTTGAAGTGACTTATATGCACTGGTAACCTGTCATGGTCAAGGTAGCGCAAGAAGTGATCAAAGTATTCCGGCGGTATACGAACGCGCTGCTTTGCGCAGCGGCTGAACAGGTAAAATATAGAGAAATCGTATACCCAAGGTTTACCATGTAGATTTTACAGCGGAGATAAAGCCTTTAATAGTTTCAGTGAACGTGATTTAAAGTGATTTCGTTTAAAGAAAGGCTTCTCCGCTCCTTGTTAAAAGAAAAATGGGAGGCCGGAGCACGAAAACGGGCCCATTGAACGGCGACAGTTTCCATTCGGTTTCAGGATAACAGAACGCGCTCAGCTTCCAAGGGAGCGCAGAAAAGCCGTGGAACGGCAGCGGCCGTACTGCGGCTGGCCTTAGAACTTTTCGAAGGAAAAGCGCATGCCCCTTTCCCGGCCGCGCCGAGAGCTCGCGATAAGCGTGCCTGGAATCGGTGGGAAGCGCTGCAGCAGCAGCAGCTGCTGCTGCTTCTGCGCCGCCGTCATTACGGCCCAACATTAGGAGTGTAAACGGGAATGCAAATTAAACGCTACCAATCTCCGCGCACGTTAGCCGCGTGTAAGTGGGAGAGAATTAAGAGCTGTCCCGATCTCGCGCGCGGCGCGGCAGCATGCGGCGAGCTCACGAACGCTCGTCGCATATGAGCGAATTAAAACCGAGGACGGCAGGCAGGTCCGCTGCTGCCGCTGCTGCGGGTCAATCAGGCCCATTCGTCGTGCCGTCACGGAAGCTGGCTCTTAGTGCTCCGGCTAATTACTCGTCGCGACGCCCGCCGACGCGCTCGCTCCTCGCAGCAGCCGCTGCTCCGGCTTTCTCGATCTTTTCTCGGCTCAGCCAGGCGGTTCTTCTTTATCCGAAGCCGGCCTTGCACGCGGCTCCATGGGCTCCTCGCGCGCGCGAGAATCGAAGAGCTTGGCCGAGCGTGTTTTCGATTGAAACTCCCGGGGAAAAGAAAAGGGGCCGCGCCGGCGGGGGGGAAAAGGACACTTTAATTACGAGAAACAGCTGGCGAGAAGGAGCAAAAATAACTGTGGGGTAGTGCGCGAATTCCGGGCGTCGAAGAGAGCCTCGCATCGGGTACCGAAGTTTGGAGGGCGTGTATTGCTGCGAGGCTCGAGGACACTTTTTCTTATTTTTCTGCTGCTGCCGTTACAGAAAACCCCGTTATACGCCGTGTTCGCGACATGAACAGTTCGCTGCCCGTGTTGACGTCGAACGCAAGCTGCTTCTTGCGCTTCGCAACGAACTCCTGGCTCGCCGCCTTCCTTTCGCCCTCTCTTTATTTACAGATCTGCATAATTAGTTCGCGTGAGAACGCGGAGCGGTAAACAGTATTGAAGTGAACCGGCGATCGCCTATTCTGCCGCGCACACGGTGCTCCTCAATAGGATGTTATTCATCGTCCCCGTGTTCTTTGCGTTGACACTATATATGCCGTTCACTTGCATACATTTTAAGTTGTTTTCCTTACGCTTAAACGGATTCTGTAGATTTCCGAGATTGTAGTTCGCGGGGGCTAAGAGCCTTGGATTGGGTCCTCGGCATTCAGAACGCATAGGCACATGCGTAAAAGCAGTATTCTGAGCAGCCACTTGCATTATATTGCCCTGTCGTATTTGTAGCGCCCGTACAAGCCTATGTGTTCTTCGTGCGCGTCTGTTTCGCGTCCTTTGAAATTATTCACTATAGTAAGACTCACTACAGAAACCTCGGCCGAAATTGTACCGAACGTTTTCTCCCTTTAATTTTTAACTGCTTTGTGTGCCCTCCTAGAACTATTGGATGTATCTATGCTCTTCATTCAACTGATTCAGCACAGTCCCCATGCTGTCTGACTTGGTTGCGAAATGTAAGTGGCTAACTTTCTGAAGAATCTCGTAACATGCATCCGAATTTCCTCAATTTTTTTTATATGCATGTTTCAGCGAATACCAATTTTCTCCGCTGTTTGCTGCAAATATCAATATCCCCGCCTGCTGTTTTGGCGTTTTCCTTGATCTACTTCACTCTCTAATGCGTGACATAGTGAACATAGAAAAACGAATAAAGGAGCTGAAAGAACAACGCAGTAATGGGCATATCTGTCTTACCAGGATTGCGTAGCGGCGCTATAAGTTCTTGCCACGTAAATAATCATTTCCAGTTTTTCCAAAAAAACACTCGTACAGTCAGTGACGCCATTCAGTTTTTCACACGGGGTGCACAGTGAAGTCACTTATAAGCGGTGCCTTACCTGGCAATAAACCAATCGTGAGAACAGGCCCTGATTTACGACCCCGGTGCTGTGTTGTAAATTGTGTAGCAACCCGTATTCGTTCGTGGCTGTACAGCTGGTAATCGGCCGTAAATGTTTCCCCGCCTGCCGAACCCGCATGACTCGATCTTCTCCCGAGGTCCCGCACAATGTAGAGGCTGCAAAACACGAACTAGAAAGCGTTTATGGTATTACGTACGCATAAAGACAAAAAAGTAACAGTTTAAACGCAAGGGCGAAGCAATGAATGCGATAGCAAGAAAAGCGGCCCGTGATGGACGCGCTGCTACGCTGCAGAAACATCTACCCCCCTGCAGCAACTACCGCGCGAGCAGACAGCGGAAGGGCAAGTTTCTCCCTGCGCAAATGTTAGAAGAAGCGAGCGAGCTGGCCGACGACATATAAATGCACCCGTTGCGCTCCTCGCGCCATCTCGCTGGTAATAAAGAAACGCTTATAAGCGCCTACCGTCTCTGAGTCCTGCCAGCGGCAAAGGGTGTGTATATAACGCTCGCCGTTAGCTACCTGAAGGATCTGCGCTTTGTGGCGTAGTGGTTTGCGCCACGCGTTGCGGAGCGAGAGGTCGCTGGTTCGATTCCGCGCTCCGGCAGCATTTTCTGAATTATTTTCTTGGGACTTTATATATATATATATTATATATATATATATATATACTTATACAAATACGGTACATGACGGCGGCGACGGCACCGGCAAAAACCAGCCGAGACTGTCCATATAATTGCTATCGCAATAAAAAGAGATAGAAAACTCCGAGGCTTCATTTTTCGAGGCACCTTGACGGATGGTGGATGCCGTGTTTAACGGAAAGTTGGGACGCCACGGATTTGGGCGGGTTGAAATGCAGATCATGCTGACCTTGGTGCTAATTGTGATCTCGTATTGTGACATCGTACGTCATTTTAATTGTTGCCGCCGTCCATGCTGCTGGTTGTAGTTGTTGTTGCTTCATGCAGTGCATAAACAAAAAAATATGCAGTTGTCGACAGCAGCGGCAGTGCGTATTACATTTATCAGCTTCTCACTTTTCATTATGTCCTCGTGTGTGTGCGCGCGCGCTGAGGCTCTCAGGAAATGTTATAGGCCTGTATCCATAAAACTGTCTTAGGCTAGAATTGCTTGTAAGAGATATTTTCCACCAATCTGGATGCTCGACACGTCATTAGCGAAGCCAGCTGTCCAGTGGCGAACATCATGTAAGAGCGCAAAACTTTGTGAATGCGACCCCTGCTTTCTGAGGTTGTTAGCGCACAATGAAAAAAAAAAAAAACTACAATCTTGATTGTACAAGAACATTTACGATGACGCAGAATTCATAGACCGCATAAAAAGAAGAGATGTAGGAGTGAACTTATAGTGAATTATGAACCTCAAGTGATCGTGTGAAAGTGACAGTGTCGTATACCGGTGTCGCACGGGCATTTTTGATCGCGATCGGAGTCTATCCGGATCGGATTTCTTTATCGTGATCAACAAGTTGGTCGCTACTACATGGTACAGCCTAACCAGGATTGAGTTTGGTGCAGACGTCAGTCAAATCGCGATCACGGGGCCAGATCGCGATGCGCCGATCGCGATCGTCTTGATCCCGATCGGGCATGATCGTGATTAAATTTGACCGTGTAGCAGCTCCTGATCCGCATCGAGCCCCGTGTTGACACCGGTATTAAAGGGGTCCTCATTCGGTCTGCGCCATGCGAGCGAACAACCCCTGTGCGCAGATCACGCGGCGAAAATCATGTCCGCAAAGTATTACGCTCACGCATTTCCGGGTGCACGGCTGAAAACATAAACGAAATACCGTGCTCACTTAGCCTTATTACACTCAGACTTCTTGCTAGCAGAGACAATGTCATCGGTCTCGCCTACTACATTGTTCACATCCGGAAATGTGAACAATGTAGAGATTCCAGCGGAGGGCAAGGCGTTTATAAAACCGCTGCTGGAAACATGCGCGAAACGAAGAGAATGAAAGTGAGGCATAGGAAGAAGAAATAAACGCCGGACTCCACTCAGTGTAGGAATCTCAAGGACGAGAAGCACGTTTCGGTTAGCGAGGTATATAGCAGTAGTAACGACGCAGCCACCCGCATCGCCTGAAGCTATTAGCTGTCTGCGTCACGAGGGTGAAGCCTGTGTGTGATGCGCGTCGAGGAAACTATGTGTTCATGATATGTGTAGACAGAGATCAGTATATACTCGGCACATCTCCGAATGAAACTGATGTTGTCCATCCTTTTGCCGTTCGCACCGCTTGCCAGATTACTTCTTGTGTTTCTAGCAAAGAATACAGGGGAAAAATGCGTATGCGACGGCAAACGGAGTGCCGCCCAGATTACGAAAACATTACGGAAACATTAGAAAAACATTACTGAATACATTACGAAAGAGCTATCTTGAGGACAGAAAGCAAACAATTGCACCTTCTGCACCGTTTCTTGAAGAATGTGCCATCCATAATTAACGCACTTTCTAACCATTACTTCAACCATTCAATTTCATCGACAATACTGAACTCATTCGTGATGCTCCCAAATTTTGTGTGTTTAGCTGCCTTAAGAATCGTTGGCGAAAGGGTATTAGTAAAAGCTCGTCTCGCCTTTACTTATTATGTTTTCTTTTTTTTTTGGCTCTGGACATGTGATGCGCCAGCTGCAAGAAGAATGATAAAAAGGAAACGCGTTAAAATACATAAGCAACGCTAAGGAATATAACTTTTCGCGCTAGCCATCACATCAGCAAGCAAGCAGCATCGTGTCGCATAACGCTACGTGGGCATTCATTACAGCAAAAAAAAAAAGGAACAAGAAAAAGAGCGCCATGCGAAGGTGGCACCGGAAAAAAATAGCGGAAATATTTGACCGCACCATGTCGGATTGGGAGGTAGAGTCGGTGCTGCGGAAAGACGAGCTTCAGCAAGTTGGTCGATAACCATCCTCGCTGCCTCCATATAACAGCTGTCACAACAGGAGGAGCCATCCACATGCTGGTCCAGCTGAGGCGCTCGGTGTACTCTTTCATTTTGTGCTTGGTCGCAAGGGAGCTGCGCGGTAGCGGCGTAATATGCGGTCTCGTTGGGGGAGACAACGGTGGTGTCAGACTCTAACACTTTCACACGCGGGTCATTTATCTTCGGCGCCGAGAAAATGAAAAGCAGGAAGCCTAGGAAAAAAAGAAAACAAGTGGGCTGGTGAGGGGGAAGAATAAAACGGAACAGCGAGAATAAGCTTCCAGGCATTAGGCGAGGTGGTGGTCTAAAATTCAGAGAGAGATAGAGACTGATGAGCCTTACGTTCGTACGTGATTTTCGAATGTTCCCACGCAACCCGCAATCTTGCTTTCCGACACGTACCGACTGTAACTCGTTCGCACTTACCAAATGCGATACGCGTGTAAAAGAGCCATCCGCCGACACGCGGCATCGATGCGTATAGCGTCTCAAGAAGCCGATGAGCTGTACAAGGCCGTGGTCGTTTGGTAAGGCTCATTGGTTTCTCCGGCACATTACGGACGCGCGTATACCTGCAGTTGCACGCGTTCTCGGTGTCTTTCTGTAGGCGGCGCGATAACGAGAAATCACTCCGCTTCACTATGTCTCAGGTCGTGGGGGATAAGAGAGCGCTGTTCTGACTGCGCCCATCCAAGCTAAGCCGCGGCTTTGCAAGCAGGTCGAGATAGAGATCTATTTCGGGCGATGAACGAGAAAGAAATCGAGATATTCGCACCTCACGAGAAGGTATATGTTCTAGTCTGTTCACTGTAGTGCTGCGGCAAAAGGTGATGTACCGTATACATAGGAAGCGAACATAAGTTCGGTGCAAAGTTGGGGCTCGAGAAGTCTTCGTGTTCATTATTATGAAATTGCGAATCGCAAAATAACGCACTATGGGGGGAAAAATGGAGTAGCATAACATCTACCCTATTTATATCGCATCTAAATATTGCGATGGGCGAGAAAGATCGGAAATACTAAGGGTGTGGATATTTAGACGGGTAACAATCGTGAATATACAAACCTAACAATAGCTGACGTGAAAGAAAGCACTTAAGAAATTAAACTCTTGTTTTTCGTAAAATCGTCATGTTAGTTCCACGGCAGAGTTAAATTTCCGCACATTATCCTTAAAGGTGCCCTGCAACACTTTTTCAAGTATTCAACGAGATACTTCATTAAAGGAGGTTATTGTCTCAAGAATCGACTGCCGCGAAAATTTTCAGAATCCGTCAAGTATACGAGCGGAGTTGCAGGGGTTTGTCGTACGCTTTAAGCGCTTTCTCTCTCCTTTCGTACCATCGAGCGCGCTGAAAGCTACGCAGGGTAGGGGAGGGGGGATGACGAGGAGGAAAGGAGCTACGTCCGTTCGTCATGACCTTGAGCACTTTCTTTTCTTTTTTTTCTTTGAATGCGCGGCGTACTTTCAGTGTGATCGCGACCGCGCTGGTGTAATTCTATACTGTGTGTAATTCTAGCACTGTAGAGTGACGCGGGCACGTCGCGGCATCCCGCGGCGGCCGCGGCAACTATGCAGCTCACGATACTTAAATCGGTGAATGGCCGTGGACCTTGAGTTTATGACGCGGCCGTTTCGGATTATGGCATCATTTGTCGAGAGAAGAGCGAGCGATTTCTAGCTGACTTTGAAAATTAATTGTAAATTCCAGGCTCCGTGCTACACTATAACGTTTGCCTCACGTGTTCTCAGGAGCTTCGACTACCGATCGGCAGCGTTTTCTGATCATGCTCAAAAAGTTGGAGGACGCTTGAGCTTCGCCTCAAGAGTAGAACACGATAGCGTGATCGGGCCCCGTTCGCATCGCCTTCCCAATCGGTAGCCTCGCTTCGCTTATCGGTGGACACCTCAACCCTGCCGCAAGAAAGGGAACGTCTGTACGCGTAGCATTAGCCATTTCAAACTATCCTACAATGCCTACTGCAAGTACAGTTGCGAAGTGCCCACTACGCCATAATTCTTCCTTTTGTCAATCAGTGAAGTACCCACTACACATCCGTATTTATTTATTTATTTATTTATTTATTTATTTATTTATTTATTTATTTATTTATTTGCATACGTATAGAAACACAAGGACGCAGAGAAAAGAGGGAGGGAGCAAGCTGGCAACTGCCACCTAGAGGGGCACAACGCCTGCCTACTCTTTCGGGAGGAGGGAAGAAGAAAGGAAGATAGGAGGAAGGCAACACGCGAACCTACGCAGCTGTTCGCTTTGTTGATGGTTTTGCTCCTGATGATGATTAAATATGCCGAGGCAAACACCGCTAGCGTCCGTGTGTACCTCTGAAGGGGCCGTAGGGTCGTAGTGGCGTAGTATAGGAGGAGAGGCCAATAAACGACGGAGCTTTGCGAACGCGTCGTCGCACTCTGACGACCACGAATTCAGAGTCCCGTTACTTCCGAGGAGCTTAGTCAGCGACGATATGATATTAGCGAAGTTCCGAATGAATAGTCGAAACTATGAACACAGTCCTACGAAACTCTGTCATAGGCGGAGAGTACGGGGGGCAGAGCCCCCATTGGCGCCGGCCCAGGATATTTTTTAAGAGCTTGGCTTAGGTCCCCGTCCATTGACAGCATACTGTTGGCCGTCCTGTCTGGCAGTTATTTCACAGGTGGCTGTTTATGCCAGCTTCTTTTTCATTTCAGGCTTTTAAAGTTCCGCTCATGGGCCAGTGACAAGTCGAACATTCAGTGGAAAATGCCCCTCAAACGGATTTGTCCGTGCAGAATGTGTTGTGTTGATGAACTACTGAAGCGACGACTTAAGCTATGACAAGCTAAAAAATTCACCGACGATTACGATACTGCCTAATTCGCTGAGCACAGCTTCGTGTTCGGGCAACGCCAGCTGTGTTTGAAGTTTTGACTATCCGCAGTTGTAACAATGTAACACTCGTTACATATTGCCGCAGAAACTGCCAGCGCTCTAGTGCTACGCATACTACTCTGTGCATTGCAGGCGCCGCGAACCAAGTGAAACGCCGGCAGCCCCGTTACGACAAGCGAAGCCAACCGCAGTGCACGTATACCAGCCCTGCATGCGCACGAGCTCCGACCGAGAGGCCAGCGCGCGCGACGTAGGAAGAAAGCGAGGTTATAGGCCAGTATCTCGTGATAAAGAAAGACTCCGCGTTCGCTCTCTTTCGTCCTCGTTCGCGCTATCGGTTACGCCGCCGACGCCAACGGCAATGCCGCTCAACGCAAGAACGGACGCCTATGAGCTGCGCTCTAATTGCCTTGAACCCCGTAGGTGAATGGTTTTGAGAACACTAAAAAATGCTACTGAGAATACAAAGAAATCCGACACAGTCAGTCGGTAAATGTTTCCCCAACTTACTCGCCAATAAAAAACGGGTAATTTCTTCGCTGCCTACAAATTGGTACCCTTCGACATGCCTACCTATAAATGTGCCGAGACAAGATGGTAAGCATTTTTTATTTATCAGTAAAGGGTATTACTACAAGTTCGGTCACCAATGAGCAACTCCATTACTCGTCCAGAAAACAACCTTTGGCGGAAGATTCGTAACCGCAGCTTCGCACAAGGTGTAGTGGTAGCAAATTGTATTTGGTAGCAAATGGTACTTGCTACCATCTGAGAATTACTTTCGACCATCTTGAATTAAATTCACTGGCACAATTAAAGCTTCCCGTGCCAGCGTTAGCTCTCCTGTTTGGTGCATGTTTTCACAAAGTAAAGCCTATTAATAAAAAAAATTCGGCACGTCCCACGCATTGCGGGAATCGATTTACGCGACGCAGTCAACGAGTAGCAACCTATGCAGCCTTTTTCGCTTTGAGTCAAGAGTTACGAGGTGGATCGATGTATTTGTGTAAATTCAAAAATAAATCTGGAGTCCTCCCACTTACAGATCTTCATAATGATATCGCGGTGTCAGCACCTAAGAGACTAAAGTTACATTAAGTTTCTTCAATTTGTAAGTTGGACTCTCTCTCTCTCTCTCCCTCCCCCTCTCTCTCTCTCTCTCTCTCTCTCCTATATATATAATATATATATATAATAATTATTATATATATAATATATATATATATATAATATATATATATATATGGGAAGAGTGCGGGAGAAAGCCTGGAAGAGCAAGTCCCCGCCCCCTCCGGTAAAATGAAAACCCTCCGCCTATGCTCTCAGTTCTTTGACGGACGTACGTTAAGGAACTCAGCCACGGTCCGAAGCTTGGCTGGATAGGGGAGAATTCCGTCCTTGTACACGACGTAGCCTAGTATTGTCAGCTGCCGTGCTGCGAATCGGTGCTTCTTCAGATTCACTCGTAGGCCGGCGTTACTCAAACGCGTCAAAACATGCTGCAGTCGTTGAAGATGCGTGGAGAAGTCCGGAGCGAAAACGACGCCGTCGTCGAGGTAGGACAAGCACGTGTGCCATTTCAAGTTGCGCAGAACGGTATCCATCATGCGCTCAAAGGTTGCGGGCGCAATTACACAGTCCAACGGCATGACGTTGAATTCGTACAAGCTGCCGGGCGTGACAAAGCCTGCCTTCGGTTGAGCGTCATCAGCCTTGGGTACTTGCCAGTAAGCTGAGCGTAAATCGAGGGATGAAAAGAATTCTGCTCCTTGCAGGCTGTCAATGGCGTCGTCTATTCGCTGTAGCGGATAAACGTCCTTACGAGTGACCTTGTTTAGTCGTCGGTAGTCCACACAGAACCGTAACAGAACAGTCCTTCTTCGCCACTAAGAACGACACGAGACGCCCAGGGGCTGTTTGAAGGGTTAATAACATCGCGCCGAAGCACGTCGTCGACTTGCTCGTTAATCAGACGACGTTCTGCGGGAGATACGCGATATGGACGTTGCCGCAGTGGCTGTTGGGCGCCAGTGTCGATGCGATGCGTAACAGTGGACGTACAAGCCGAGGGAAGTTTGCGTCATATCGAAAAAAGAAAGAATTTTTTCCAACAGGCACAGAAGCTGGAAACTCTGGACCGGCGTAAGGTTGTCAGCAATGGAGGAATCCAAATATATCAGGGAGTGACGAATCAGGCGTGGAAACAGCATTGAGCGTACTGGAACTGGGATAGTGCGTGTCATCGGGATGCGCCCGTAACTTGAGCGTCCTTCGAGAGGTCCCACTCTGCCGAGACATTCGCCTCGCAGCAACGTAAAAATGTAATGGGGACTGGGTTGCTAACGAAAATAGCGTGCTGCCCTGAGTGACTTGCACAGTTGCAAAACAGCCTTTCCAAGCGTAAACGCGGTCATATGGCGAAAAGAGTGCGACGGTGTCGGAGATACCCACGCATGACTGACATAGCCGTTGACGAGTTTGGAGGCACTGTGGTATCGTCCTTTGACGAGTAGCTTGTTCGAAGCCGACGGTCTGTCTGCCGGAGTCAAATCTGAAAACGGCGAGAGTTCTAGTTCGGCTGGTGCACAATGAATGACGGCATCGTGGCGGGAGAGCAAATCCTATTGCAGGATGACGTTGTGAGATCATGCAGAAATTATGAATTTGACGGCGCGCAGAGCGTCCTGAATGATGACGCTGGCTGTGAATATTGCTGTAAGAATAATACTTTGGACGCTAGCTGTACGGAGGGGCAGCCCGGAAAGTGGCGTCGTCACTTTTCGTAGTAAACGGCTCAGTTTTGCGTCTATAACAAATACGACAGCTCCAGTGTCTACAAGGGCAGATGCGCGAATACCGTCTACAAACACGTCTATTACGTTCGATGGGTTTCGCTCAGGGGTTTCACAGTTCGACAGCGTCCGCAGCCCTTGCCTCGTGGACTGCGACGACTAGTTTTTCCTGGTCTCGTGCGACCGAACGTGGCCGCATCGGCTACAGTGAGCGGAGTCGTGGAGACAGTGAACGGGCGGGTAGAGTGTAGATGGGCTTGACGTCGGTGACATAACGGTGGTGGGTCTAAGACGGGCGGCTTGACTGGCTTATGACGGGTAATGTGGCTCGAGGCGGCTGCACGCGATGCAATAACGTGCGACGGGACCGGCGTAACCGCACGCAAAGCAGATGGGGAGGTTGTCGGAAGTTCCCCGTCGGTTCGCTGGGGAAGGTCCCACTCATGTCGCAGGACACGATGTGCGTGGCGGCTGCTGATATGACTGCATGGTGGGCTGCAGTCGGGGCATGGGATGACGTCGGTGAATGTAGGCGGCACACCCGCTTCAAAGGACGGAGGTCTAGCGACAGCTTCGGCGTAACCAAGTGGGGCAGCCACAGGGATTGCTTAGGGCGGCCTGGCGACAACTTGAGCGTAACTCAGTGGCGCAGGCGCCGGATGGTGCTGGTGGTATCCAGACATGCCCTCCGCGATTTCCTGCTCAATCGCTCGGCGGAGGGGATGCAGAAGTGTGGTTGACGGCTGTTGAACGTGAGTGAGCAAAGGCCAGCAGAGAGAACTTGCTTGCTATTTACTCGCGCACGAATGTCTTGACTTCTGCGAGCAACGCCGAGTAGTCAGAAATGGCCGACAAGCCAGGCAGATCTGCGTCACGCGATGGAGGGTGATGGGTAATTCAC
Source organism: Rhipicephalus sanguineus (assembly GCF_013339695.2). Taxonomy (NCBI): domain Eukaryota; kingdom Metazoa; phylum Arthropoda; class Arachnida; order Ixodida; family Ixodidae; genus Rhipicephalus; species Rhipicephalus sanguineus. The sequence continues at coordinate 254,019,414 of NC_051176.1, forward strand.
CGCTGCCGGCGCAGCTCCTCGTAGCTTTGGCACAGCGTTATTACCTCTGCTCACAGTGCGAGGGTTTCGGCGAGCAGCAGGGTGAAGGCATCGGTCGGTGATGCCTTTCATAACATTTCTGATCTTACCAGATTCCAACATAGTCGCGCTGGCTTATTGCAGCAAGCGAGGATGTGTTCTATATTACTTGTGAAAGATTCACCGGCCTGCCGAGCTCGTTCGCGTAAACGCTGTTCTGCTTGCAGCTTGCGAATGGCAGGGTGGCCAAACTGGTCGATAATGGCGGTCTTAAAATCGGACCGCGTCGGAAAATCTGATGCGTGATTGATGTACCAAAGGCTTGCCACATGCGCGAGGTATAAGAACACCAAGTTGCTCAGTTTTCCTGCCTCGTCCCATTTATTGGTTAGTATCACGCACTCGTAAATCGCGAGCCAGTCCTCCACTTCACTGCCATCCGCGCCAGTGAAGACAGGTGGCTCGCGGAGACGAGGGACACCGGGACATGCGGTCGGTGCGGGAGGAAACGTTTGCTGGGCGGCATCTTGAGGCATGGTAGACGGCAGTGTACGGGATCGAAGTTACAGGGGCATAGAAAGGTAATCGAAGGTGTTTTAAAGTCACAGCACTCTCCACCAATTGTAAAGGTGTTTATTGAATGCTGACGTAAGAGTCGACCGATATCTTGATCAACGGCTCAATTCACGGACTCCGAGAGCGAGCGGCTGGTGCAGCAATGCAAGCTGGTGCAGCAATGCAAGCAATGCGTGGTAGAGGCACACACACAGCAACGATTAGGACGGAGAGACAAACGAATAATGATGATCAGGATAATGTACAGATGAGGAAGAAGTGCATAACAAACGCCGATTTCATGGCCAATCCCCCCGTAGTGGGTATGAGCCAAGAAGAAAGGTTTAAGCAAGCAAGCAATTCCCCGCGAGGCACCACTCGCGTGGCCTGGAACGCAGCCGCTTGCTCGGACGATGGATCGTTCTACGGGTCTTCGGTGTCGCTCCCACGACCAAATGGAAGAAGCGACTCTTGCAAGTAAGAGCAGACCGCCGTTCCGGCAAACCTGCCGCTACAACCGCGGAGCTCTGCCATCCCTGGGAAACTACGAAAAGTTCCTGGAAGAGCACAGGCGGTTCTACGACGGCGCTAGAAAGACTCACGAAGCGGTCGTGGCGTCGACTACAGACGCGGCGTCAAAACGACATCGCGGTTGCTTAGAAGGCAACGACCACGCCTCGTGGCTGGGCCCTCAATGGGTCTTGAGCAAGGGGATCAAAACAGCCGTTCGCAAAACCATCTCGGACAGAAAGATGGCTGTCGTGAGACGCCGTCGTCAGGTCACCACGATGAATGCGCGACGGCGAGTCTGCAATGGTGCTGCCGTTAACTCCGCATCACCGGAAGCCTACGCGCGACATCTTTCCCGGAAGACGGCGACGAAGGCCTCTGTAGTCCAGGAGGTCGTCCCCGTTGACGCGACGAGAACCGGAGGGGCTTCAAGAGCGAGCGCGGTCGCGTCCAGCGATGACGTCGGCATTAAAAGACGAACCACCCAAGGCTAGACACCACGTCTGGAAGTTCCAGGAGGTCCGGGACAACAAGAAGTGACGGACGTTTACGAGGTGAGCGCCGCCACCACAAGCAACCCGCTGCCGTGGATACTAAAAGGAAGGACCACTGGCGTGTGAAATCCCAGGGGTTGCGGCCAACGACACCGTGCCGCCAGCGTGAAAGATTCGTGGGCGGTTGAACGCGTAGAAGATGCTTTTAAGACGAGCTCATCGGTGCTCGCAAACGTGACGTCCAGAATGGCGGTTATGGATCGGCACCTGAAATGTCTCGAACCCGAGACCTACACGGACTGGCCTCGACGTCGTTCAACTGCGTCAAAAACCCGTAACAAGAAGGCACAGGCTGACAATATCGCCTTCTTAAGGCTTACACATAAGAAGCGCGTAACAAACGCCCACATTATATGTATATATATTATTATAATATTCGTGCAATAAAGGTCATGTCAAGCTTCGCACGTTAGGTCTCATTATAGGATTCATTACCTTAGCAATGTTCGAGATCAGGGGCGTAGCCAGGGGAGGGGGGTTGGGAGGTTCAAACCCCCCCCCCTGAATATTTTCAGTTTTGCATATATACACGCGCACATACAAACGCACGCGCATGTATGGTCGAACCCCCCCCCCCCCCCCCCGAAAAAAATTTCTGGCTACGCCCCGTACACGCGCACATACAAACGCACGCACGACTTTCAAAAACATGTATCTTTGGTGTCTGTGCAGGATTTCTAATCGAACCCCCCCGGGGTTACCCCCCCCCCCATGGAAAAGTAGTATGCGACAAAATAAAAAAAAATTGAACAGCTCTGGCTACGCCCCTGTAACGTAAAAAACGGAAACTTGTCCGAGATGTATTTTGCGGCGAAAGTGACAGAAGTCCGTTATGTACAAAGCGTTCAATCGCAGCCAACGCTGCTGTACGCTGACCACAGATGTTCACTGACTTTCGAAAGACAATGTATCTTTGGTGTCTCTGCAGTGATTTCTAAATATACCATTGTGGTTAAGTGCCTGCTGCTAAGGAGAAGAATGGGAACTTAATGAACGAGACGTAAGTGGACCAATGGCAACAAGGTCGGCACCGAATTAGACTCAGAGCTTGTTGAGCAGACTCAGAGCTTTGTAGTTTGGCGCCGTAAGCAACTCGGCTTTAGAGGTGTAGGGTTTCGGGCTGCGGCTAACCGGAACCTCCTCAGGGAAGACACCGATGACAGACCAGCGGTCATCTTTATTCGCCGATGCCTGGCCGCAAGTGCCAGCTGCCAGCGGCTGCTGAGCGCGAGCTGCGAGTGCACACGTGATCCTCGTTCTTTCTATGAGCGCTCGCAGCCGCCGAGCGCTCCCCTAAAAGCTGGGGACGTCCGAGACTAAAGTACTACAAGAGCATACTTTAACGCGATAGCGTTCAAGAGCTTGTTCCGCAGAAATTCAGGTGTCGGTGTCGGCGTCGGTGTCGTTGGTTGTGAGCGAAAAAGCATCTTGTATAAAATAAAAAAAAATCATCGGTTCGAGTGAGAATCTAACCCAGGCCATCTGCGTGGCAAGCAGGTGTTCTACCACAGAGCCACTCCATTGCTTGGAACTGCACTGAAATTAACTTTAATGCTTCACAAACATACGCGTCCTGCGTACAGGTGCCACAGCACGAGATGTAATATCGCAGTAAAACGGGGTACAAGCGTATATTGCCATCGGGCGTCACACCATGTGAACTGCATAACGAGTTGGTGGTTTAAAGCCGACCACCCATTACAAAAGGCACACACATTACTGCACGTATTCCCTTACGAACACGTAGTGGGTGTATCGCAACTTCGAAAAGGTACTACGCGCGTAACTGCTGCTGGTTTAAAGCATGCCACCCATTACAAAGGGCATACATATTAGTGCGTCGCTCTTTACAAACACGTAGTGTGTACACGGTTGTCTCTAAAGTAAACTGTGAAGAGGGGCTGAAACCTTTACCTTTGTGCGTGGTGTGAACCGGGGCGAGTGAACATAATGACAGCGAAACGAAGCACGATATGATGGGGCCGGATATCGCTGTCGCGTTCAACTCTTAAGGCGCGAGCTTAAGCGTCCCCATTTTTTAACCACTTCACCTTCAATGTAACTCCTGACTTTCTCTGTAGTATGTCACTCAGAAAGAGAAAAATGCACTACAACGCGGGTTGGGTATGAACTGATCAATTCGAGTATTGGGAACAATCTACTTACAGCCAAGTACGAAAAACTAGTGATGCTTGGGCAACGCTTTAAAAATGAAGTGAAGCAAACGAACGAGACAAGTGAGCCTCTCTCGTCTTCAAGTTACAGCTTCGCAAAGCAGTATGACCCTTAGCCAATTTACTCACCAACCCGTTATCCCACGAAAACTAGATCAGGCCTGTGTGGAAGCGGCGGGGTACAACCAGGGATGTTTTTTTTTGTTGTTGTTGTTATCCGGCTGCCGTGTCAGGGGCTAAGCACTCGACGCACTGCAACAAGCTTGAGTTATACCACTTCAAAAGCTTCTTATATACTCCGGAAAAAAATTTCGCAGCCGAGAGTAATGTGGTCAAGTGAAAAGGCTTCTGCACTTCACCATCTTTACACGAGAGATCGGGAGTTAAAAAAATTGCCGTCGACATGTAATGAAAATTTTGGCTACGGTCCTATAGATCGCTTGACCCGAACTTCAACACTGTAAAATCCCGGTGCCGCCTATTCCGCTTGTTAAACGAGGACCAGACTTAACGAACTCCTTCCTCCTCTTCCGTTCTCCTCTCCCCGCGTTTTCGCAACGGTCTTGTTTTCCGCGAGCTCGGAAAAAATCCGAGAGCTGGCGACGCAGCTGGTTTCGCGCGCGTGTTTCCAGATCAGCGCACTTTCGAGCCCATATACGGTGCGCGCTTGGTCCACGGACCAGCGTTATGGCTGGACGACAATATTGAAATTTTGCTGCTATCCGAAGTCAGCGGGTCCAGCCGACAGCGCTCTTTTATGGCCTTGTCTTTCACAGTCGGCAGTAAAACGCGCTCGTCCTACAAATTTAACGGCACTCGAGCAAACTGGCCAAAGTCGTTATGGCTGCACTGTCAGCTGCTTCGAGACGGCAAAAAAAAAAAAAAATGAAAAAGAAACGCGCCTCCGAGAGAGGGCGAATGCTACGCAGGCGAGACGCCGTGCTTCCTTCCATCACTGCAGAACAAGAGGAGTTATGCGGTAGATCTTATTTATTTGCAAGCGTGTTACATAAGGCACACTGGTTTAGACAGTAGGCAGTGACGCCCTCCGTTGCCTGATCTGAAGTGCGATCACTCCGCATAGCGTCGCATTAAAACTGGTGCCTGCCCAGGCGAAAACGATCCGTGGCATTTCGGTGTGTTATGAAAGATCGATGAGCGCCGCTGTTGTCCTTTAGGCTTGCGGTAACAAACCAACAAATAGAGATTATAAATTATTTTCTGTCTTCTTTTCCTCCAGCACGCTGAGAGGTTCCGCGGGGAGTCATGAGCAATAGTCGCCGGATATATCCGAGCCGCCGGTAGATAAACAACAGACCCACGAACATTTCTCGGCGCTTTGACAGCATCGTATGTTTTCCCATTGTCCCAAGATCTAATACACCCCGCATGCAAGCACGTGAGAAAGAAGAAAGAAGAGGCGAGTCGATTCCTGCCGACGCTTTATTGCGCGCTGCAGCCGCGTGCAGGTCGTTAAGCTGCGACCGGTGGAGCAGACTAAGGAGTCCGGAAGGCGGAGACGATAGAAGAGCACAAATGCGGTCATACCCTCCTCCGCAAAAGAAATACGTTGCGCACGTGAAATGCCTCGGAGAGAAGAACTGCAGTACGAGACTTGGAACATGATATCGCCCGAATTGGACGGACTATACATCTCGGACGCTTGTCTGGTGGCAGAAGAATTTCGCTACTCCATGGCTTCAGCAAAATGAGACGAAGTTATAGAAGGCTCGCAAAACATCAACAGTATGACACAGTTACATGGGAACGTCGGCGGCTGATTATAGTGATCGATTGTGTGTTATCTGCTCGTAAGGCATTCAGTTCGTGGCCGATCCATGGATGGGGATGCATGCATGGCGAATGGCTGTTTTTCTCGGTAACGTCTTTAGACATGAGCACCGTTAATTTGATTATCATGCAAGATATACGCCATCGTCGGACGCTTTGCTTCTTAAAAGAAAGCGACACTATAGCTAACGCCAACTATCTTTTTTCTTTTACCTGTAAGTGTGGTCGAGTGTAATTTCGTGCTCTGTAACACATGGCAGAAAAAAATTTCGGGGAGGCGCACGGGCCCGGTGTGCCCCCCCCCCCCCCCTCTGGCTACGCCACTGCTGTCCTTCTTTCGTGCCTCTGTCAGTCGCCGGTATAATTCACAACAGTGTCGTACCGTCGTGTGAACTGAGCTTAATTCGGCACCATGACATTTCGCAGCAGGTTAATACTCCCGAATGGCGGCCGGACAGCACGAGAGCCACGGGACGGCACGATACTCGTAACCAATTCCCTGTGTCTACTGCACGAACACTTCCGCAAAAGCACGAGCAATTTTGCGGAACGACAACACGAATCGAGACTTCACGCCTTACGAAAGTGAGGCTTTATTCGAGACACACTATTCATGGCTGTTAACCGTGCAGCCACAAACTCTGCATGTTTTAATCTTCTTGTTTTCTCTGCTCGATGGGTTGAATGTCTACACGTTGATTGATGTCTTCGGGACTTCGGTGAGTAAACACGTTTTTACAGATGAGAGGAATGTGAAACAAAGGCGTGCCTCTTTAGGCGCGCACACTATATACGTGCTCGAGGTCAGTGACGCGGGCTCGTGTGATACCACTGAGGAATTTTATTCTTGCATGCCATTCTCATCCCCAGTCACGTGACATTTTTAATCTAAACAGATGGATAGTGTTTCGACTCGGATACGTTCATCTACGCTTTATTGTAGCGTGGCTATCGGCAGTCACTTTATCTTCCGAAGGCACTCCGGCACAGCCTGCTAAGAGCTGTTGCGCTGCCTTTCCTTCCCTTAATGTCTTAGGTGGAGCTGCCTCTGATGGAACGCGGCGAATATATTCACCCGAACTTATTTGTAAACACTGGAAGGATCCGCCCTGTCCACATATATTGATTTAGTTAAAAAGTAAAGCTGTTTAGTGTGCGTGTGTAGCGTGTAGTACTTGTACATGACTACAGAGCCCTATTCCAGAATACGCAAGAGGTCATTAAAGCTAGAATCAAGTGGCATAAATAAATCTTAGTAACGAGAGGACAGTACTCATACAAACAAATATGTAGTGAGCGCTATTTTGTGGTGAAGCTATTTTATCTGCAAGGAGCGAAAAGTCAGCTTGATACTACTATGAACAATAAGCAGCTGGAAATATTGCAGCCGAATTCACAAAGCGTTACACTTGTAAGTTATCTTTGTTAATGGCCAGTAGGCTTCGCTGATACGTCCAGCATTCGGATTGGTTGAAATCGTACGAGAAAGTCTAGGGTAAGATGTTTTTGTGAATACCGGACCTGGTAAATAAAAAAACTAAAGTATTTGCAAATGCAGTGAAGATTAAGGTGCGCTGTTAGCATTGTAGTGCGGGGCACTGATAACCAATGAGAGCGGAGTTCTAAAACGGCCTTCAACGCTTGCCGCTTCATAGTAAACCCGGCGTCCGCTTGGAGCAACGAATTTTAAAGTTTTGTTAGAGAGCTTTAGTACAGTGTCAAATAGTTACATACACGGCAGTGCTGACGCTTTAGATGGTACGCCACAGATCGCAGCGTAAAGTACAGCGGTAGAGAGTGGAACAGTAACGTCAAATCAAGCGTTGCATAAAGCTGTGCCTCGCTCTTCCAGTTGCTTCGCTAGATGTTCCCTTGCATATTGCTGTGCGTAATAATTCAATGGTGCTATATTTTCACTTATATCGTTTTGTTTATTTTGTATATTGAACGACCACACTTTTCTTTTCCTCGAATATTTTAATGATTATCATCAGAAAATGCCTGTTGTACCTACGGTTATAAATAGTACAGCAAATAGCAAGCAAACATTTCTAGTCTTCGACCTCTAATATCGAGCAGCGGACTTACGATGACCGCCGACCAATTTTGGAGGCCATATGCAGCTGGTACAGCCTATCTACTTATCCCCGCAACACCGAAAAATTGAGAACGGATGTAGAAAATAGCGCCAAATTGTTACTAATACCCTACTTTCGACGTATTGTGACGGCAGTCTCGATCAAATACAAGCGCAAGGTCCAAGCAGTGCCGGATGACGACTTCACAGATTCGAAGCAGGCGGTAGTCCCTTTGACGGAAACTGCCATGTTTTTAGATTCTGAGGTGTCTCAATTGAGGCGTGAAAAACAAGACTGCAACTATGAACATTTAGCGGTCACGATGACGGTGTCTCAGCTGGCGTTGGCCATTTACAGTATGAATATGCTCCGACGTTAGCCGATACTGGCAAATGTGGGGCCGAAATTACAAAGCTTATGGGCTTATCTTTCGTAAGAGATATTTGCCATTGGCGCGCCCCCTTCCTAATTATATGTCCGGCGTCAGGAATGGCTGAAATTTTCTGTCACGAACACCTCTAGCGTAAGAAGTTTTCGTGAATACGGGTAACGATGTATAACAGACATGCGAATTGCAACCATTGTTGAACGAAAAAACGCGGCAAGTTTACACTAAGTTGTTCAAAGCTTGGCACAGAGAAGCTGCCATGGTTGATCCTCAGCTCGTCGTGCTGCAGCAAGAGACGGCGACGGGCGGATCCGGAAAACGCGCAAAGCTTGCCACTCTGAATGTGTTGAAATCGCTGTTCCTGAGCCACGGTGTAAGAAACTGTGGAGGTTGCTATGGCGACGGCTCGGCGGCGGCTGAGGCTTAGCTATTTTTAACGCAGGTGGCACGCAGCTGTAGCGGTTGCTATGGCAACGGCGCAGCAGGGGTTTTCTTGTTAACGGACGTCTTACTGCCAGCTTTAACAGCTTCGCTATTAAAAATGAAGGCAAGAAGATGACTTTACCGCACACAAGCGAAGCTTTCTTTATGGGCTTCCCCAGGCTTTCTTAAGCATGGCTGCTGCTGCTCTCTTGCCGGATACGTAACACTTATAGGTGAAATTCGACGTGGGTGCCCGATCGAGGAATCGAACCGGTGCAGCTCGATGTTCTCACATTCTCAGCGCGTGACCTTTTGACGCGGCGCCGCGCCCTCTCCCTATGGGGAGAGAGGACGCACAGCTATGCGCTGAGACGCTGCAACGCGTACGTGTGGTCAGGCCTTAAGGCTGTGACCGCACGCGTACTTTTTTATAGAAAATGTGCCAACGACTACAATACTTCATTCCTCCATGATGTTCATTATTATCGGCGCCATCTTGTAGTGGGGCAGCGAAGTAACGCATCACGAGCGCTGACGAGCGCCGAGGGCGAGCGTGGCTGCGCAGACTGAGGTAAAAATATTGCGGAATTGAATTGCACTGGAGTGAAGAGCTGGACATCGCGTAGTGAGCGTCTCAGCATTGAATGAAAGTCTAAGATGCGATGGCTCTTCGTTGTATGTGGGTTCTAACAGGGCAGAGTGCGGATCTGCGGCGATGCCTGTTTAGCAGCGCCGTTGGCGTTGGCGGCGTTGCTGAGCGAGCGATGTATTGGCACCGGGGAGGATGAAAAAGAGCGAACGCGGAGAATAGCGAAGATAGAATACTGAAGAGAGCGAGAGGAGGAAAGTAGAGGAGGAGAGTGGCGACCGAGGAATCGCAGCGCAGCATGAACGCCCATCTGTCTCCCGCGGCTAAGTGGCGACAGAGCCGTCGCCCGTTCGCCGATGACATTGTCCGCGCCAACCACACCGCTCACAGCATTCTCTTCCCAATTAGCGACACAGCCCGTAGAATGGTTATAACTCTGAACAGTAGCGCAAAGAATCACATGGACGGCGACAGGGAAAGGTGGGACACAGCGCTATGTCCCGTCCGCTCTCTGCTGTCTTTACCTGTCGCCGTGCATGTGATTCTTTTGCGCTACCGTTCTATGCACTACCAACTAGCCCATCAGTCTGTCCGTAAAATGGCTTCATCTGCCGCCGCTGCTAAACGATCTGCCTGAACAGAGGCTCTTTGTAACGTGATATTTCCGTCACACGTGTCGCAGCTCGCTCGGTTTCGATGTTAGAGAGATTTAGAATTTCGTATACGCAAAGCTTTGGGTGCGAATTCGCTTTGGTGGTTGTAGCAATTCATCATTCGTCAAACGCAAACTACTCTATGGTTTAGTGTTCCAGCACCTATTCATCGAAAATAGCTTCCGCACCCAAGCTGCCTCCAAAGCTACTTCGGGTCGATTGGGATTAACATTTAATTTTGATTATCATGGCTCGGTTTGTCACGACGTGTCAATTGTTCTGGGTGCACAATCCGCCTTTTTCATTATCCTGTGCTGCCGTGTGCAGTTTTGGTAGGGGCCGGGACAATCGTTATCGCCAGAAACGAAAGCATCCGAGATCAATTGGCGTTTCGCGAGTTTTCCGCTAGGGGAAGAGCGCATGCGCCGCGGCATCGTGAAAAAGGGTGGATCATCAGGTTTTACCTGAAAGCGAAGGACTCTACGCGCATGTTAAGTCGCGCATCGCCTCTGAAGCTAGGTATTGAAACAACTAAGTTTATCAGCGTACTCAGCGCGAAAAATGAACAAACCGCACACACACTGTAGCAGGGCACGTGAAGAACCCCCGAATAGGGTGAAGAGCGCCCGCAAGTCGTCCGCAAGGTCGAGCAAGATTTATGGCGAGTGGCGAAGCTGTCTTGAGAATTGAGGAGAACGTCTCCTTGGCCTAGTTGGTATTGCTTGCTGTTTAACATTTCACCGCTAGTAAAGACAACACACACAAGAAAGATACGAACACGACGACATGGGCGGACATGGGCTCGAGACTGGCGGAAGTCAATTACGGAGCCAAGTAACATCTCTGCATTCGGGGGTAAATACAAGCGCAGAACCTTGACTGTAGCGAACGTATAAGTGCACCCCGTGTCACATTTAGCGAACTATAGACACTCTGTTAACTCAATACTTGGGTTCGTATTGACAAAATACTGCATATGCTAGAGCGGTTCGTCAGTATAGTTGCCAGCCAATCATCACAGAGAGGATACTAATGAATGCTGTTGGCAAAGAACAAGTAGTCTTTGCAAACGAAAGGGTTCGTGAATTCCATCCAATCGCCATTGTTGACAAAGGAGTTCGTATACGCTAGAGGCGTGTTTCTGAGAAATGACGCCATTCATTGCGACCCAAAGGTTCGTTAATTCGGCCCACAGTTCTAACGAACCGAATGTCGTATAAATTAGGCAATTAGGCCCCGCTCTCTGAATAGAGATAGTTTTTCGTTCAAAAGCCCTGTTTGATGTCGACCGACCGCGACGGATAATATTATGTTTGCCATCGCTGTGTGCCGGTTCCTCTTCTGAGGAGTCGCGGGAGCGTACGAACTGTTTTGGGGATACGAGGTTAGGGTTCTCAGACACGAGATGCAAGCTGTGCCTGTACAAATTACGGCCCCTTTGAATCCCGAAAGCAAAGCATGTTTAAGGAAAAGTGTGAGTTTCACTCGCCAAAGAAGCGCGCGCGCACCCTCATGCGCCCACCCGTTTTTACAAGAGCTTTCTCGATGGACACTTTCACGCTCTTGCGACATAATGTCCAGCGCGACAGCTCACTGGGGCAACGAAAACCCTGTCATTTCCTCGTTTAATTGCCATTATCGAATGCAACATTTTGTAGTGTTACGAAAGGAAAACTGACATTAGCCTGTTTCGAGCACCAAGCCCAGGGAAATCCATAGGTTTTTCTCGGAAAGCAAGTTTCCCAGCTGACGGGAAATTTCTCCTTGTCCAGGATTCGAACCCGGCAACTCGAAACGCATTGGCAATCTGCTAGGAGTTGCCGAGCGTGAACTCATGACCTTAGCTCCACCTCGCGGGCTTCCGCAAAACTGACTTACCTTATTCAGTCTCCCTGCGCTTCAAGATTTCCAATATTTAGCTAACATGGTAATTCGCCAGCCTCCTGATTAGCTAAGATGGTGGAGCGACCGCCCCAAAGAGGCGTTGGTGCAGGGTTCGAATGCTGGACGAGGACAGTAAGTCTCTCGTTTAGTGGGAAGCATTCTGTATGAGAAATTTGTGCGTATTTCATTTGTAACTTTGTTCTACCAAAAGGTGGATGACAATTTTCTCTTTCATGAACCTCACTCCACCCTGCGCGTAGAACTCACCATATCCGGAATGTGACGCATCCAGAATACGGCCTAAGTATGCCATGGTTGCCATATAGCCTCAGTCGTGTTGACTAGTTCGGTAGGTTACAGAGGCAGGCATTGTCGCCCCACGTCAAAGCGCCAGGTCAACTCGGTCATTTATACACAAAACTGCACTGCCGAGACATCACGAGTGCTTAAAAATCTAGAGCCTGCGGCGACACCTAAAAGCCAGCTAGGCGTGCCACCAGGCAAACGTCTCGAGTATTTATTTTAAGAATTCGTCCTCTCTTTAGCAGTGTCCACAAAAGCTGCTCAGAGTTTGTGTGTGAGAGCGAGAGACAATAAAGTTCATACAGAACAGCACCATGAGCGGTCCCCTTCAGTCCACGCGTCCAGTGACCTTTGCCACCCTTCTTGCTTGGTAGACCTCCTTGAGCTGGTCGATTCACCTCCCGATGAAGAGCGCTGCTTCCCGTTGCCATGTTGCAGGATGAGTTATCGGCTTCAGCTTGCGTGCGCTTGCGCGAGCCCATACCATGACCACGCCAAGCCACATCATGCCATACTACACCATACCGTACAATGTGGTAGAGCATTGAGTATTCGTCGCAGTGTGGGTACTTATTAGAGTCAAGCGCGGGGTCTAAAACATGTTACAGACTCAAATGTACAGACTCATCCACCTCTGTTTAGAGCGCGCAAGCAGCCGGCTTAGCTCTGCGGGTGACGCCTTGCGGGGGTTGCGGGGTCTGACGTGGTGTGCCGAGGAGCATGCACGGCCTAACAGATATGCAGGTCTGCGCACGTTGCTTTATACTAGAAATGATGTTGGTTAGCGCTTGTGTTTTGCCGGCTGTGTGCACTACTCGAGGTTATCACTTTTTCATGCGACTGCGTATCTCGGATCTACCAGAAAGCGCGAATGTTTTGTTATGAAAGTCGGGCGCGTGCTATCAGCCCAAACGCGTCATTCTTTGTCATCGAGATACCACAAGCACCCTGAAGCCGAGTGCATATTAGGTTAAACAAGGGCGCCTTTGAACGTTGCCACTCGGCCTAATAGAAATGCAGGTCTGCATGTCTATTAGGCCGCACATGCTCTTGGCTACACTGTATGCGTCAGACCCCTCAACCGCCACCAGGTGTCGCCCCACAGATCAACGCCGTAATTTTTCCAGTGACTCTACAACGCCGGCTGTTCGCGCGCTCTACAAAGAGATGGACGGGACTGTAGATTCGTGTTTATAGTTCCCGCCTGTGCAGCTTTTTGTTGAATGAGACTTATGCGGTGGTGCTGGTGTTCGTGGCAGACATTCATGTTGCAAGGTGTGTAGGCCTCAGCAACTCATCAGAGCAGGTTTAACGAGCCGAAACCGTTAAAGCTGCTTTGATACATTGACGAGACTTCGTGAACAGCGCTCGAGAACTTCGATTGTGAGGCTTCGCGGATGCTTGAAAGACTGCTGATTTTCCTGGAGGCATCCAGGAGTTTCCACAAGTAATCATCATTCAAGCATTCACGAGGGCTCACTGTGCAAGTTTTGTGCATGAATGACGTTAAATGGCTTTGATGATTTGGCACTTGGGCTTTGAGCGCCAAGCTTGGCTACCTATATAGTCAGTACGACTGATGTCTGGTAACAATGATCGCCCTCCATCAACAGATATATCAGCAAAAGTTGTTTCATCTGCCGGTTTAGGACTTTCGCCGTCTCTGCTGTCGCTCTGCCTCAAAAGTCAAATGTGCAGAAAGTAATGTGGACATGGTATCTTACAGGACCAGACTTTTCGAAATCTGTAAACGTTTCCGAAATGCGTTCGGCAGTGGCTATACCAGCCTCAATGTACAACAACGCACACGTAAAATCGTTACTCTAAAAAAATTTGTGCGCACAGTTATTCTAGTTAAGTCGTTGATACATTTTAACGTATTGGACTACCTATACCGAAATTTCGAAGCTACGGCTTGCGTATGACAGATGACCTTTCTATTGTCATTTCCTGGCGCTCCAGCTGAAACATTGTACGAAGCGTATAAGTTCAAATGCATGCGAAATAAAATAGTACCCTTAGAAGTGTATATAGATCAGTGATAGACAGTGTGCCCTCAGTAGCGCAAGAAACCACCCGAACGATGACAGAAGCAGACAGGACACAGCGCTGCGTTTCGTCTACTTCTTTCGCCGTCTGTGTGCTTTTTCGTTCTACTTCGTGAATAATGTCATACTAAGTAGCCCATCAGTCTGTCCTTTTGATAAACAGTGAGACAATCAGTTTTCAAGAGCGGGAGATCCGAACTATCATGGAAAGAGTCGTTACTAAGACCAAACAGCGAAAAGGGTTTTCCGCTGTTTAAACCTTAAGTAACGCCTTTTTCTGCCACCATGTCAAGTGGGGTCTTGCGCGAATTATCTTTTGTACTCTTCAGCAGACTCCGAAGCCCTTTATCTATAAATTGGCATTGCCGTCACTGGAGTAAAGGTCGTCTACCAAAAGCCACAAGAAGCTTCCATTATACTCTAGATGACTTTGCAAGTTACGGTAATTCACCAGATGCACTACTCTGCTCGCTTGGCACCGCTTTTCTGCCCCCTGCCCTTTAATGCACGCCCGCCCAGCCGGCCGAACTCGAAACACGTTTCTGCACTTTTGATGGGGCCTACCACACGAACGCAATACTCCTTATACGCGACCTCCCTCTTGTTTCTTTTCTTTGCTACTTGTTGCTTTTCGTTGAACTGCATCAATGCCGGAGCACTCTAGACACGTGCACTTCCAAACGACTACACGGTGTGGGGCACGTAAGAACAGTACACTGCGCGCAGTGCGCCGGAGAGCTTTGTTCTTGGCCGCGCGAGCGTTCCACTGACTCATCTCCAATCATCCCACGCACTCTACTTTCTCCCGCTCTGGTGTTGGACCCCGCTTTCACCAGAGAGCATTCGTTCCTTGTTTACAAACGACCGATCGAAGGAAACTTTTTTCTGTCTCTCTCTCTCTCTCTGGCAAGAAACGTGAACAAGTTTCAAATGCTCCGCTCACGAATTATGAGCGTTCCGGTTCAAATCAGTGGATCCTGCGCGCCGGCCTCGGAGCGCAACAAAAATAAGCAAGAGAGAAACTGACGCCGCCCAATAGGGCAGCCCTGCTCAGGGTGTAAGCCACGTCTCTGAAGCACTTGGTTTCCAGAGAGCACCTAAAAGGAAACGTGCAGCAGCCTTTTGGCCGAAGTGCTGAAGTGCGTGAGCTGAAAGGCCGAACGCGGAGCAACCCGTCGCCGACACTATTACCCGTCACTTGTAGCTTAGTTAATCGAGACGTAACCCCTCACTCGTGACCTCTCGTTGCTTATTCGTGCAATCAGAGAATAATATAGAATACGAATTCGAGCCTGGAACGACGCAGCGCGTGTCGTCTGTCATCGCCGCCGAAAGCTGCTTCGAGCGCGCGGCTGCACGCACGTGTGCCGCGTGCGGAGTGGCCGGCGCTGTTCACCTGAGATGCCGGCGCCGACGATGAGGAGCAACAGCAGCAGCAGCATGTCCGGTCCGAGATCAGGCCTCTCGCCTCCCGCGTGCCCGATGGTCCAGACAGAGCCTGCGCATGGGCGTCCAGAGAGCGCCGCCGCGCGCCAGTCGGCCACGTGCTGGCAGGCTGTGCGTGTGATGCGAGGGCCAGCCGACCGCCGACCGCGTGTCGTCTCGGCGCTCGCCCCGCTGGCCCAATGGCTGGCACGGGCCCCCAAGCCGCGCCGCCAGGCGCCCGGCGAGCGCTCGCGGCGCGCGCACCTCTCGCCCCCACCGCCGACTGAGCACACTTTCCCCGCGAGAACTCTCGAGTCGAGTCGGACAATCTCTCCCCACTTTGCCTTCTAAACATCCTCCCGACAGGCCAGTTGCTCTGCGTGTGTGCATCGTTAGCGCACTTTCACTCATTTCGTTCTCGTTTTGTGCTAGAGAAGAAGAGCGATACGTAGCTGCGCAGTTTCATAGGAAGGGGGTTCCTTTCGCTAGGTGCACCTACTGTTTTGCTTTTAAAATGAGTTCACTCCCGTAATATTGTGCGGGAAAGTGAGACGTTACAGACGAAGTAGACTTTTTTTTTCTTTTTTATACGCGCCTTGGGGCAGGCAACGTTCGTCGAATCATTAAAACTTGTTTGCGTGTATTGAAATCAGTCATGTTTCTCCCTCTCACAGACGAAAAAGACCGGGCATGAACTACTCCTCAATCTGCGCAGTTTAAAGTGGTCCTGAACCACTTTTCTAAGTAATCATCGAATGACCTCAGTATCGGAGTTTATTGCCTCACGAATCGAGCGCCGCAAAAACTTTTCGATTCCGTCAAGTACGAGTGGAATTACAGGGTTTTGTGGCACGCTTTAAGCACTTACTCTTTTTTCCATCCCGACGAGCGCGCTGGAAGCTACACACAGTGGGATGACAGGGGACGAAGAAGCTATGTCAGCGCGTGTCATGGACTTGAGCGCGCGTTATGAAATGCGATCGCCCTCTCCCGGTGTGGTTTCGTTGCGTTGTAGTCTTGCTACTGTGTAATTTTAGCGCACACTATAGAGCGCGGCGCCGGCACGTGGCGTTATCCCGTTGAAAGAAGCGCATCTGATCGCAACACCGCACTTGGTTTATGTCAGCTATCAGCCAACAGCAGCAATGTGCTCCATGACGAAATTGAGCAGGAGCCCCGCCCACCGAAAGGACCGGTCTTTGTACGAAGAGATCGCGCTTGAGAAAATGGCAAGTTCTCGCTCCGCCCGTAAACACCCCTTTCCACGCACGACTGCAAGATCTGGCCGATTTCCTCCTCGGTAGTACAGTGGTCACGGTGCTCAGCTGCTGACCCGAAAGTCGCGGGTTCGATACCGGCCGCGACGGTCACATTTCGATGGAAGCGAAATGCTAGAGGCCCGTGCACTGTGTGATGTCAGTGGGCGTTAAAGTACACCAGATGGTCGAAATTTAAGTTTCTGGAGCCCTCCACTACGGCGTGCCTCATAATCGTATCGTGCTTTTGGCACGCAATACCCCAGATATTATTATTATTAAGATCGCGTATGCTTTCCGCTGTATGTGTTTTTTCACAAAGCACGAAGGGTAGTTGAGGACCTCTTTCAGCAAGCCGTC
Organism: Rhipicephalus sanguineus; assembly: GCF_013339695.2. Classification (NCBI taxonomy): domain Eukaryota; kingdom Metazoa; phylum Arthropoda; class Arachnida; order Ixodida; family Ixodidae; genus Rhipicephalus; species Rhipicephalus sanguineus. Next base: position 254,036,423 of record NC_051176.1, read on the forward strand.
TATTCACAAAACAAGGTGTTTTCTTTTAGCTTGGGAATAGATATCAATACAAAACAAAGCTATGTGTTGCCTTTGGTCATGCAAAATTTATTTTGCGTTTCTTCAGCATAGACTGAAAACCAGGGCGTCGGAACGAAATGTTTTTCGTTTCGGTTTTAGTTTCGTTCCACCGCAAAAAGTTCCGTTTCTGTTCCGGAACGAAAAAAAAAATGTTCCGTAACGGTTCGTAACGTTTTTTTTCTTTGTATGCAAAAGTTTGAAGTTAAGGTAATCATAAAAAAAAGATTGGATTTGTGGTATAGTTACTTGCTCTCCTCTTAAGAAAGTGGGAAAGGGGTAAAACACGTTCTTCCCACGTTCTTCAGAGTAGCGGAAGTAACTGTACCACGAATTCCTACCAACTAGCACAAACCAGTTTACCCTTCAGAGTCATATGCATAATTGCTCACGTTGCATGACCTCAGTTGTTCCGGATTGCCAAATTTTCTCGTGAACCGAAAAATGATTTTAAAAATTTCGGTTTCACTCCGGCACGAAATAACAGATAAAGTTTCGGTTACGTTCTCGTTCCAGTCAAAAATATATTTTTTTTTCGTTTTCCGCTTTTGGTTTTCGTTCCGCTCCGACACACTGCTGAAAACAAGGTATTGTGGTGCATTTCAGTTTCTTTCCTATTTGTTTTTTGCTATATACATGATTAGAGAAAAAACTTACGAAGACCCAGAGCTGTTCATGGACACTTTCAGAAGTGAATGAATGAATGAATGAATGAATGAATGAATGAATGAATGAATGAATGAATGAATGAATGAATGAATACAAGATCACTGCAAATACGTGATGTTCGCAACACCTTAGCATTGTTTCTCGTGGGAGAGAAAGAACAAGTGAGATTTCACAGAAAACGAAGTTGTTTATTAAGTGCCTTTATCTGAGGTGATTGTAATTCTTGTTGAATTTTTTTTCAACTACCAAGTCGTTATTTCACAACACCTGCATATAATTCATTTATCCTTGTAAAATAATTTCCTAGTAAATGTTTACGTGTTTCTCTTGTTCAATTCCTGACTCCGTCAATAGCTGGAGGCGGCAGTCACGGACTCCAATCATTGTCTATTTGTGCACGATACTCAGAATACTGCTTTTGCTCAAATTTTCGTCTACCTCAGCTTGTCCGCCCTCTGGGACTGTGCCACACAAGTGTGTGGAACAGTCCCAGAGGGCAAACACTGCGCCACACAAGTTTGTTCACCCTGACATCACGCTGCCTAATGTAAACGTGGCGAGAAAAATCTGCTGCCTCGCAGCTCAATATCATTTCTTCTCGTGCAATCACGGCTCGCCGACAAGAAGCGGACTTTGTTACTCTGTTGGGCGTGTCACACAGGCTGCCGAAGCTGCCGAGAAATGAGCCCCATTTGCTGAGCCGGGTCTCAGTCCTACCTTTGGCACCAATCATTCTCTGCCCCGGGGCTTGCAAAGAGACGAGAAGCTTATATGACCCTTGTGTTAAGCTTGCACGATCCCTCGGGTATGTGGTCTGGGCACAAAGAAGTCCTGCCCCCTACCCTGCTAGCCTAAAGAAGCCGCAACGTCTTGTGCCGTGTTGTGCCTTGTCTTACAATGCCTCGGGCTACTATAGAGGATTGCCGCGCAACAAATACGCGCTCTGGACGCAGTATGTACCACACTGGGCATATATTGCAGCAGAGATCACAGCAAACTCGGGGACTCGCAATAAAAGTTCGTATAGCTGCAGGGCAACAACCACCAAGAAAGCTAGAGGTAATGTCGCTCTGTGTGAGAGAGAGGACGAAATCGGGTTTAATGAGGAGTAAAATGAGAGGTCATGAGGAAAGCGTGCCTCTGTGCCTGCCAATCGCCAATGGAACAAGGAAATAGGGGAGAGACAGGTGAAGGGGAGAGGAGGAAGACACGTGGCGATGAAGTAATTCATCATCATCGTGAACCTGTTTTTATGTCCTCTGCAGGACGAAGGCTCGATCTCGTATTGACCCCCGCCATATTCGCGCGCTGATTTCATTTATGCCTGCAAATTTTCCAATTGCATTATCCCACCTTATGCCGACCTCGGCTGCGCTTCCGATCCCTCGGTACCTCTTCTCCCACTCACGACCGAATATCTATACTACGCATTACGCGGCTGTCCAGCTCCATTTCCCCCTCCATTGCAACTAGAATATCGGCTACACTTGTTTGTTCTTTAATTCCATTTGCTGTCTTACTGTTTCTTAATCTGACGCCTGTCATTTTCCGTTCGGTCACAAGCTGCATAATCCTTAACTTCTCAATCGTTATCCTCCAAGCTTTTATCTCACATGTTAGCGCTGGCACGATGCAATGATTGCACACTTTTCACTTTAGGGACAGCGGTAAGTTGCCAGTCGTAATTTGTGAATGTCTGCCGTGAGCGCTCCAGCCCATACTTATTCCTCGGTGAATTTCCTTTTCATCAGTAGGCACCCCCCGTTAGTTTTTGGCCTCGATAAACGTAATCTTGCACAGGTTCCAAGATACGGTTGCCAATTCTGAATTCTTGTTCGCTCGCCAGGCTGCTTACACAGACTTCAATGCGCATCATCCTTCCATTAAATGCAGGAAGTACGTTTGAGCAAAATTCTCTTGCTCAAATATTTCGCGTAGCTCCGCAAACATTTGGAAGCTTGAACGCATATACCCGCATGAAAACATGTTTTCGTCTGCGCGTGCTAGAGCCGAGTGTCGAAGCCTATATCAAACAGGAACTCCAACAACGCTTTTATCGTGTTTTGGACAGGCTACACGCCTTCACATTCGTACATCTTTTCCAAACAGAATATAGGAGTCCAGGCATTCGACTGTAAGATTCCCTGCTCTCATACAAACTATATACGTGCAAAGTGCACGTATACACATGCGTATGAGTGCGATGTTGTCGCTTTTAAATCCCCTTTCCCGTGAGCGGTCCCGCGAGTGTGCGCAAAGTCGAGCCGCAATCCCCGAAATATTCCAAGCCAGACATGCAGTTGCGTCTCTAAAGCAGTTGTTTCCTCCATAGCAACACTGGAGCCGAGGTAAAAGCTGCACGCGCAAGTCATCGTCAAATATAAAGGCACTGCTGACGCTGGTTGGATTGTTTCGCCATTTACGTTCCTGAGATGATTTGATGAAATGTGTAATTCAAGATGTTAGTCTCATATTGGTAAACGTCAATCGTTATGAGCACACTGTCGGCGTGTTCAATTTTCGCTGACATCAAGGCGAAAATTCTCTTGTGTCCGTGTCTGCACGCCTGATCTTGTTCATGATGAATTCCTACCTCAACTCAGCTCAACTTTCTGTGGGACACATTCATCTTGTTCCCCTAACTGACACATTTTTTCTCTGTGTGTGTCTTTAACTTATCTTTCCATTGAATATCACTCAGTCGTTAAACTTGTAGTACTGTGCTACCTAGAACCAGGGTGTCGGAACGAAATGTTTTTCGTTTCGGTTTTAGTTTCGTTTCACCGCAAAAAGTTCCGTTTCGTTTCTGTTCCGGAACGCAAAAAAAAAAACGTTCCGTAACGGTTCGTAACGGTTTTTATTTCTTTGTATAAAAAAAAAGTATGAAAAAGGTGAGGCAATCATTAAAAAAAACATTGGATTTGTGATGTAGTTGCTTGCCCCCTCTTAATAAAGTGGGACAAGGGTAAAACACGTTCTTCAGAGGAGCGGAAGTAACTGTACCCGTATTCCTACCAACTAGCACAAACCAGTCATCTTGCAAAGTCATAGTATTTATTTTCTCACAAGATAAATACGAATTTTTTTAGTTGGCTTAATTCTTTGTGTCAAGGGAGTGAGCACGATCTCAGAAGCAGCACGTCATTGAGTGTACTCTCTGATGTGCGAGACCGCTGTTCTGATAACAAGATCGCCAGGCCTGCGTGAAACACGCAGCAAGTCACAGCAACAGCTAGAAGAGCGCACTTTGTAGGGCCCGTTATCTCCTTGGGGGCAACTAATACAAGTAAACATGCAACGTACCCACTACGTCATTAATCGTCGCAATTTTTCTGAAGTAGCGAAGTTCCCACTATGCCATTTTTCTTTATTCTTCGGAGAATCGCGGTACACATCTGTAAGGCATTATCTGCACTTTGTGCTGTGGCTGATGAGATGAATAATTATGGCTGAGCACTTTGCAGTGGTGGGAAGGAGTGTTGCGGAATGGGCGCCTCCATTCGATTCCAATTCCATTCCGGGGAATTAGAACTTGCCGCAATTGCATTCCTTTCAATTCCTCGGAATGAAAAAAACTTAGCCCATTGGCACTCAGGGAATGGCCTGGCAGTCCGATTCCATTCCTGTAATTCCTCAACGTAGGAAAGGCATCTTGATAGTTTTATCGAGTTAAGAATGAACGCCCCCTAAAGCTGATGTCATCAATGCATTAAGAACTGCAAAAGTACACAAAAACGTTGCCAAGGTCCGAGGAAATAGTAGCTTGGTGACATATCTCGTGCAGTACAACCACCCTACTAATTCCCATAGGTGCAGTTCTCCCGCTACCGATAGTATTTGCGTGGTCAACATGTTTGAACGAATGGTGGTGTTTCAATATTGTTTAAGTTTAAATATGTTAATGCTAAAATGACGACATAGCGTATTTTTATGCTGACAAAAGCGCCTTTGCATCGAATACGGAACACTGGGCCGCACTGTCCCGTCAGCACTCACGCTTGTCAAGCGCGCCTCGCAAGCATGATGGGGTGAGGAGAACTTTCTGTGTTCGCCTGTGCGCAGGTATGCAATGTCTTCCTTGTTGCAAAGGTTATTTACGTGTGTCAGGTACTAAACTTGCTCGTGAGATAAAGATCAGGCTGTGCATAGAGTATTCGCCACTTTCGGGTGGGGGGTATCAATGGAATCCAACTGCGCAGGGGTAATTTGTTTCTCCCTTCGGTATCTGCTGGGATAATACATTTGTTTGTACACTAACTTATGCCTCCGTTTGTAGTAGGCGCGTTGCTTATAAATGTACCGTGATTGTAATAAGCTAAGCCATTTTAAAAATACTGCTTTAGTGTTAACTTGCGAGGCTCTGGCTTACTAACGTTTGAAGCTTGAAAAACAGCACGTAGACGAAAACGTCCTCTATTTTCGGAGAAAGACGTAATTCCATTCCCATTCCATTCCTCCGTGCGTTGTCCCCATTCCATTCCGGGGTCGCGAAAATGTGGAATGATTCCGGAGTCATTCCAATTCAGGAGTGGTAACTCCGCAACACTGGTGGGAAGCATTAAGTCATCACACAATGCTCTATTAGCATTGTGTGATGACTGGTTGTTATTTTACTCTTCTGCCACGCTATATTACATATGTTAACGCGATTCCTTGCCCGACATTACGCCTGTGGTAGAGTATTTTTGCGATGGAGTTATAAGCACCAGCGTGACACTGTGGTGGAAGACCCGACTGCCACGCAGAGGGCCGGATCCTAGAAATTTGTTTCTCACTTAGGAGGGTGTCAACTTGAGCTTGTTGCATGGCTTCATCGTCGGAAACAGCGCGAGCACACGGGACTAGAAAGACAGACAGGACTTTTCTTCTTATATATTTTCTAATAACGACTTCTTATATATTTTCTAATAACCACGCGATAGCGGTCACTACACCGGCGGCCGCGGACAACCATGGAGCCAAAATCGCTGTTGTGATCTCATAATAGCGTTCGCTGTAACAACTTCAGCGCCGACAATGCCCTTCCACTTTGGCCTGCTTAACAGGCGCGCAAAAGTCCACTTGCGTAATTTAAAACATCTCTGGTTGCCACTGTTCATCGTTTTTCGCACAATTTCACATATCTTTGCTTTTGGATTTCCTGTCTGAGGTACGCGCTAATACTGTCCCTGAGATATGCTCACATTTGCATGAGCTCAGTTGTTCCGGATTGTGAAATTTTCTCGTGAACCGAAAAACGATTAAAAAAATTTCGGTTTCACTCCGGAACGAAATAATAAATAACGTTTCGGTTACGTTTTCGTTCCGGTCAAAAATATCGTTTTTTTTTTTTTGTTTTCGTTTTCGGTTTTCGTTCCGTTCCGACACTCTGCCTAGAACACGTAGGCTAATATTCAAAAAGCATGCGGTATGCTAGAGTGTTTCGTAAGAGTAGAGCCGCCAAAATCGACTGCTTCGCACGACTCCAGCCGATACTGGTTACACCAACCGACAGCTAAATATAACTGTTACCAGTAGAAAATGAAGCAAACGGAAAATCAAGAATGTCAGTGCCTTCGGGTTTCTAGGCTATGGTGTTTTCATACCAACAAAAATGAGAACCCACGCAAAAATAAAATCCTATCAAAAATGAATGAGGAAAAAGCGGACTGTCATCGCCATGACATGCCTTGCATTTTTTTTAAAGCACAGTGCCCCGAATTGCAAACCAGTGAAATGGTATTTTTAATTCGCATGACGAAATCAAGAGATGGTGATACCAGTCGACGGTGACACCTTCTCTTTTTCACATTCGAAACTCATAAATATATCTCAAGTCGCGAAACATCGCAACGATAAAAAAAAAGACACATAGGACAACAATTACTGAGGGAAAATTAGGCAGAAAAAACAGCGTATTATAAAAAAGAAGCACAGTTTATAATCTTACAAAAACTATATACACGATCAATACACGATAAGCGGCAAGGGCGAAAAATTTTCGCATCGCTGAATGAAAATGTTTTAACGAACTAAATAAAATAAAGGGTTTAACGTGCCAACACCACGATAATATTAGGTATGAGACAGGCCGCAGTGGAGGGCTCCGCAATAATTTTGACAACGTGAAGTTTTTTAGTGCGCACCAAATCTAAGCACGCGTTTGTTTTGGCATTTCAGCCCGATCGAAACGCGGTAACTGTGACCCAGAAATCGAACCAGCGCGCGTCATCTTATTTAGCAGCGCGATGCCTTACCCGCATAGCTACCACGGCGGGTCACGATATCGATACAGTATAACATCCGCGAAACTACACAGAAGTTGCCTATAGTAAAGCTGGTATATTAAATTATTGTAGTTGCTCTGAACACTGGCAAAGGAAGGAAGGAATGAACTGGTGAGCGAGGAAATGCAGGGATGTTAACCAGTTTAGAGAAACGGGTATGCTACCTACCCTACATCGGGGAAAGGGAAGGGGAGTTTGAAAGTTAGGCGTAGAGAGAAAGAGAGAGAGGGTGAGCACACACACACAGACGCACGCACACACACACACACACACGCACGTGCACTCACACACACACAACACACACGCACACACGCACGCACGCACGCGCGCACACACACACACACACACACACACACACCCACACACCACACACACACACACACACACACACCACACACACAACCACACACCACACCACACACACACACACACACCCCACCACACACACAAACACACACACACACACACACACACACACACACACAACACACACACACACACACACACACACCACAACACACACACACACACCACCACACACACACACACACACACACACACACACACACCACACACACAACAACACCCACACACACACCCACACAACACACACACCACACACACACACACACACACACCAGTCGCACATCCCTCGCAGTCACATGTCGCTATTGGTTATAACAACACCGGCGCAAGTCTGCTGTCTACAAGAATTTTGGAGGATTTTAGCAATGCCTTCGTCGCCTTCATCCGCGATGCCTTCTCAGGACGACATCGTAATGTTTTTTCTTGTGGCTCTGAGGTTCCAGATATTCATTTGTCTATAAAAGGAACAGTCGAAAAACATTTCAGTACCCCTTCAATGACTGTGTTTTTACATGTAAAGCCCGATGGTACAATTATGTAAGCACGATTGAAAAAAAAAAAGAAAGAAACGTCGGTAACGATGTCGATACAGTACCATCGATACCGCCCCTGCACACACACACACACACCACACACACACACACACAACACACACCACACACACACCACACACACACACACACACACACACACACACCACACACACACACAAGCACACACACAGCTACACACACACACACACCACACACACACACACGCGAGCTGCGCGTCCGCTTCTTCTTTTGCAGCGTTCCGTGAGGGAGCAAAAAAAAGAATTAAAAATGGCGCAGAATATCAAGTTATCAGGCACCATCCGAAAGGTGATGGGGGCGAAAAGCACGTCACGGGCGTAAGATCTCATAGCAATGGGAAGCACAGCGCAACTGAGCAATGGACAAGAACACGCAACACACACGAGCACTACTGTAACACACACGAGTCTTACTGTAAGAGTCTCAGTAGCTCGAGATGCCGCTCGTCGTAGCCGCCGTCGAGAGAAAGTGCTATGGATGACGCTCGACAGCGGCGCAACTAGAGCAGCAGGCGTTCTTGAG